>NC_069504.1:1065033454-1065135954 GCF_027579735.1 Bombina bombina | reverse complement strand
TGTTAGAACGAATGTTATTGTAGAAATTCGATTTACATAATAGAATGTTGATAAGAACGAATATTCTTAAAAATTCGATTTTCGAATGTTATTTACAGTTTTCGAATGTCACATTCGAATGTAACATTCGAATTCGAATGTTACATTCGAATATCACATTCGAATTCGAATATTACATTTATAAAACACAATTGTAGACTAGAAACACTATTTTGAATGTCACATTCGAATCGAATATCACATTCGAATCGAATGTCACATTCGAATTCGAATATTACATTTATAAAACACAGTATTAGACTAGAAATACTATTTCGAATTCGAATGTCACATTTAAAACACAGTATTAGACTAGAAATACTATTTCAAATTCGAATGTCACATTCGAATTCGAATGTCACAATCGAATTCGAATATTACATTTCGAAATTGAATGAATACATAGCTAAACATTCTATTATTCGAACGAATATTTTCGAATTTTATTGAAAAAATTAGAAAACGAAAATTCGAAAATAGAATGTTAGAATGTTATATAAACATTCGAAATTCGATTCGAACGAACGAATGTATCAAAATTCGTTTTAAATTTCGAATTTTTAGAAACATTCGCCCATCCCTATTCTGAAGTATAAAATACTTCATGCAGAAAGCTCCTTTATTTGTTTCAAGTGTTCGCCGCACTGAGTTGCTCAAGCAGCCCACAGCAGAACGCTATTTTGCTACGAGGTGACATTTCCACCTCTTAGCAAATAGGAGTGCAATCCAGCAGACGCCAAGCCGGATTTCCCACACGGCTATTGGCTAAGAGGTGGAAATGTCACTTCTCAGCAAAATAGCGTTTAGCCATGAGCTGCCTGAGCAGCTCGGTGCAGTGAACGCTTGAAACAAATAAAGCAGCTTTCAGCATAAAGTATTTTATACTTCATGACTGAAAGTCCCTTTTATTTGTTCCAATGGTCAATCCTAGCATTTCACAAACTCTAGGATTGACAATCACTTTAAGCATTTTTTTTAATAAAATTGTATGCTCTGTCTGAATCATGAAATAAAAAAATTAGGTCTCATGTTCCTTTAATTGCATTGTCCTGAACCCTAAATATCCTGGCCACTCTGGTAAAATACCAGCTGCTTGGCAGCTCCACCTCCCAGTGTCTTTGTTGGCATTTACTGCAAGTTTTTATATAAATAGGTGTAGGTCTGTAACATAACTCAGCCCTTATCCTAAGCAGAAGAAAATACCATGTGCTGCAGAATAGGAGGAAGTGATGTGTTCTTGAGAAACAGCATGGTTAATGATAACAGAAAACCTCATTTGATTACATATGCTGTTTGCTGCTTGTCTTGTCATGCTCACCACTTGATAAAGTACGTAAATATTTATTTATTGATAATAAAATGCTACTTCATTCTGTGTCATTGTGGGGGGTGTTCAGGCCCCCCTCCCTTACTTCCCCTTTCTGTCTTCAGACACCAGATTACAGTTCTTTCTTTCTGCACTCTTCAGGAGACACTGAATAGGACATCTCTCACTGGCCCCTGGCAGGATAGAGGAGATAAATGGATTGGACAGGGGCACTGGACGGTTGCAATGTTACTTTAGCTCTGATTATTGGGTTCCTGGTTCTGCTGAGCTGGTGAGTACTTTGACCAGTAGATACTAATACGCTTGGACACATGAAGCTAGTTATGATCCTTATTGGCTATTTATTTTTACGTTGTAATAACTGCTGTATAGTTCAACCTACATTTATTTATTTTTCTCAATTTATAATCTATACTACTCCTAAAGCCCGTTCACACGGGCCATTTTTTGCAGTACAGCGGTCCCACCCCTTGTGCTCTCTCCCTCCCCCTCTCTTTTGCGCTCTCTCTCTCCCCTCTCTCTTTTGCTCTCTCTCTCCCCCTCTCTTTTGAGCTTTCTCTCTCCCCCTCTCTCTCTCTCTCTCTCTCTCTCTCTCCCCCTCTCTCTCTCTCTCCCCTCTCTCTCTCTCTCTCCCCCTCTCTCTCTCCCCCTCTCTTTTGTGCTCTCTCTCTCCCCCCTCTCTTTTGCGCTCTCTCTCCCCCTCTCTTTTGCGCGCTCTCTCCCCCCTTTCTTTTGCGCTCTCTCTCTCCCCCTCTCTTTTGCGCTCTCTCTCCCCCTCTCTTTTGCGCTCTCTCTCTCCCCCTCTCTTTTGCGTGCTCTCTCTCTCCCCCTCTCTTTTGGGTGCTCTCTCTCTCCCCCTCTCTTTTGCGCTCTCTCTCTCTCTCTCCACCATCTCTTTTGCGCTCTCTCTCTTCTATCTCTTTTGCTCTCTCTCCCCCCCTCTCTCTCTCTCCCCTCTCTTTTGCGCTCTCTCTCCCCTCTCTCTTCTCTCTCTTTTGCGCTCTCTCTCTCCCCCTCTCTTTTGTTTTCTCTCTCCCCTCTCTTTTGCGCTCTCTCTCTCTCCCCCCTCTCTTTTGCGCTCTCTCTCTCCCCCCTCTCTTTTGCGCTCTCTCTCTCCCCCCTCTCTTTTGCGTTCTCTCCCCCTCTCTTTTGCGTTCTCTCTCCCCCTCTCTTTTGCGCTCTCTCTCCCTTCCTCTCTTTTGCGCTCTCTCTCTCTCTCTCTCTCTCTCCACCCCTCTCTTTTGTGCTCTCTCTCCACCCCTCTCTTTTGCGCTCTCTCTCCCTCCCTCTCTTTTGCGCTCTCTCTCCCCCCTCTCTTTTGCTCTCTCTTCCCCCCTCTCTTTTGCTCTCTCTTTCCCCCCTCTCTTTTGCTCTCTCTTTCCCCCCTCTCTTTTGCTCTCTCTTTCACCCCCTCTCTTTTGCTGTCTCTCTCCCCCCTTTCTCTCCCCCTCTCTCTCCCCCTCTCTATCTCTCTATCTCTCTCCCCTCTCTATCTCTCTCCCCTCTCTCGTGCCCACGCTCGGCCACGTCCCCTTCATGCCCGGCCACGCCCCTTCACGACTATTTGTACAGACCACGCCCCTTTCATGTTGACCACGCCCCCGCTTACACCCGGCCACGCCCACTTCCGCAGATCAGCTAGGGACTCAAAGGACAGTTGTGTTTGTCCTCGTGCTGTCTCTACTGCGCATGACAGCTTCGGACAAACACACTTGGCCTTTTATTATATAGGATATGAAAAATAATAACTAAAAATTTAACTTTGTGCCGTGGGGCCATTTCTCTTTTTGTAATCTATCTTAAAGGGATAATGAAGTGCCCTAATTTGTTAGGGATTTTATTTTTAAAATTCCCTTCTTGTATAATGTGCTTAACCACAGAACATTCTGCTCCAGATGAGGATACAGCCAGTTACTAGAACATACGCAAGTATGCCAACGTCTCATTTGCTCATCTCCTGTATCAGTATGTGTAGTGGCACAGGAGCACAACTTAGTCACTTTACCACTGTAAACACACAGTCAAATAAAGGAATTTGTTTAAACATAAATGTTCTAACAAAATGGAGAATTTTATTTTAACACTAAATTGACCTCTTGACATTAAAGGGACATGAAACCTAAACTTTTTCTTTCAAGATTTAGCTAACGCATACAATTGTAAAAAAAAAAAATCAAATTTGCTTCTGTTATCAGTTTTGCTTTATTCTCTTGGTATCCTTTCTTGAAGGAGCAGCAATTCACTACTGGGAGCTAGCTAAACACATCAGTAAGCCAATCACAAGAGGCGTATATGTGCAGACACCAATTAGCAGCTAGCTCCTGAGTCTATTGAGATATGCTTTTCAACAAAGGATACCAAAAATAAATTAGATAAAAGAAGTAAATTGGAAAGTTGTTTTAAAATGTATGCTCTATTTGAATAAAAATTATGCGGTTATTATTGAAATAAATATATAAAAAGGTTTAAAAGGGATATGGTATATAGCAAGGTGATTGACTGGAAAGGGCTCAAAAGCGTAATAATAGCAAAAGATAGAAGACAGCACTCTCTGGTCTTAAATACAAAGGTTGTTTTATTTGTAGTGACGTTTCGGGGAAAGCTTCCTCAGGGTCTGAGGAAGGGGAAGGTTTCCCCGAAACATCACTACAATTAAAACAACCTTTGTATTTAAGAGCAGAGAGTACTGTCTTCTACCTTTTGCGATATATATATATATATATATATATATATATATATATATATATATATATATATATATATATATATATATATATATATATATATATATATATATATATATATATATAGCAAATATCCTACGCACCTCTCAAAAATGATGAAAAATATTTTATATAAAAAGTAACATTTATTTAGCAAAAAGATAAAAAAAAACATAAAGATCACCATAAAAAAATTAAAGGGACACTGAACCCAAATTTATTCTTTTGTAATTCAGAAAGAGCATGCAATTTTAAGCAACTTTCTAATTTACTCCTATTATCAATTTTTCTTTGTTCTCTTGATATCTTTATTTGAAAAAGAAGGCATCTAAGCTTTTTTTGGTTTCACTACTCTGGACAGCACTTTTTTATTGGTGGATGAATTTATCCACCAATCAGCAAGAACAACCCAGGTTGTTCACCAAAAATGGGCCGGCATCTAAACTTACATTATTGCATTTCAAATAAAGATACCAAGAGAATGAAGAAAATTTGATAATAGGAGTAAATTAGAAAGTTGCTTAAAATGTCATGCTGTATCTGAATCACGAAAGAAAATTTTTGGGTACAGTGTGCCTTTAAGAAAAACACTGAGATCTGATGGAAGATTGTGCCAAACATGTTTCGGGTCTCACCCTAGCCCTTGTTCACTGGCATACCACAGACTCCACACAGACCTCTATTTAAGACAAAGGTGTCCCTGATTGGCTCAAGAAACACCTGAATCAATTGGCATTTAAAGGTGTATTACCATATGACTTACTGCTGTTATAAAAAACAGCCATTATGTTAAACATTGTTAATAATATCAAAGTTGTAATTAGTAAATATATATATATATATATATATATATATATATATATATATATATAAAGTATAGAATATATGTCAAAGTAGTCAACAATGGAAAAAAGAAAAAAAAAAGGGGTTAAAATATATGCAACAGTAATATGTGTATTAATATTTCTTATAAACTGATGTGTACCTTGCTTTTTCATTTATGGACTATCCTAATTTGCTTCCTTTTTAATAAAACAAATTAACATCCATAATAGAATTTAAACCATCAGGATGTTTTGATTGTAACTTGAAGATCCAAAATACTTCTTTTTGATCCAATAACCTCTCCCTATCACCTCCTTTCCTATGTCTGGAAATATGATCAATACCTTGTATTTGTAATAGAGAATCATTAGATTGGTGTTCATATCTGAAATGCTTAGCTATAGGAGCAGGGTTCAGTTCTACAGGGGGGCCTACAGGGGCCAGTGCCCCTGTAAAAATGTCCCTGGCCCCCCCTGTGGCCCCCCCTGAGCTGGCCACTGAGCTGACTGAAAAATACCGGACAAGATCAAGGCTATTTAGCCGCTTCCCTGTCCCTGAAACGCTGTCTAGTCAAAGCATGGGGTTAACAAAGTGAAGTAAAACTTGTACCCCCTCCCCTTTCAGAGATGTGCTACAGTTCCCAGGTTGTTGTGGGGGCAGGGCATATTACAGCTGCAGTCTGCAGACAAGAGTTCCAGAAGTGTCACTGGTTTGTTTTGCAGACGTTCTAACTAGCATGTACACTGCCAGAAGAGATGTAAGTCTGCCCTCTCACCTCTTACAACTCTATAATGACTGCTGGAGTGTTTTCCTTATTTTTCTAATATATGTAAATAATTATTTGGCACCACTTTCATTGAATGTGCTATCTGAACTATGTAGCACTAGTTAAGTGCATATTCTTCTTTTTTTAATTTTTCTAATTCTACTTAGTGTGTGTATTTATGTGTGTGTATGTATATATATATATATATATATGTATGTGTGTATATGTGTGTGTGTGTATATATATATATATATATATATATATATATATATATATATATATATATATATATATATATATATATATGTGTATGGATATGTATGTGTGTGTATATATATATATATATATATATATATATATATATATATATATATATATATATATATATATATACAGGGCCGCCATCAGGGGGTGACAGGGGTGACTCCTGTCAGGGGCCCAATGGGCCAGGGGGGGCCCATGAGGCAAGAACTAAAAAAAAAAAAAAAAAATTTTTTTTTTTTACATTTTGGTATCCACCAGTGGGTACTACAGCAGAGTGCTAATTGAGCATGGTAAATGTTATTACAAGGAGTAAAGTATTAGCATTTGAGAGGATTTCTGAGTGTGCACAAAGCCACTATGCACAGTGTGAGACAGATTGGCACTTTGTTTGTACAGTTTGTGCCTGGGTAAGACGGCAGATCACTTTCATTTGCAGAGGAGGTAGGACTTACTTAGCAAATGTTTTTTATTTCTTTGTGCAATTTTGGATTGTAACTTCAGTGTGGTAGTAGTTGTATGGTGGGGCCAGGGGTCCATAAAAACACATTTTTTTAGCAGCAGTGTATTTATGATTATTTGACAATGCTGTAGAAATTCTATATTTAAAACCATGCAGAAATGCTTAATCCTCAATACACAAATGGTAGGTGCCCTTTTGGCAGATATGCATTTTATATATATATATATATATATATATATATATATATATATATATATATATATATATATATATATATATATATTACATTCCAGTGTACTGCCCCTTTATGCAAGGACTTTCCAGATGCAAGGAGGCATTTTATCTAAGATTTTTACATCTGCATAAAATGTTATACTCTCAGACTAAGATTGCTCAATGTTTGAAATGAGAGGTTAACTTAAAACTGTTCAGTTTACACTACAGCTGACTTAATTTTGAAATACATACCAACAAGCCTAAATCCTGAATTTAACCAGATCTAATGGTATGAGTGTGGAGTTATAAAATCATGATTAGACTAAAATATACTATTTCAAAGAAGAATTACACATTAAATATGTTCTTCATAGATAATACATTTAGATATAAAATAAAATAATAAATCTATCTCCAAATCATTATTTCTTTAAGTTTATGATGCGTATTTATAAAATATAGAATACGGAATAAAGAGTTATAAATGAAATTAGCTTAGAAAGGATATGAGTACCACAGATTATGGTTCCACCAAGACCATATAGAGTACAGCATTTTCAAAATCCATAAGTACAGCTGACAGATGGGAACATTTGTACACTATATTTGAAGTGGTGGTTTGGTTGGGGAAAATGGGGGAAAAACAAACAAACATATGTCAAGCTTTTAAAAGTACTTTTCTTCATCTAGCAATCTACCCAGATCGTTAATGTTCAATTTTGAATTCACAGAATTATTTTTGTTCGCACAATTACAATTATGATTCTTTAAAAAGTGATCTCTTAATTTCTGCATTTTTTATCATGCATGTTACACACACTGTCGATTTAGGGGATGCAAGGTGTATAAATGTTCCCTCCTGTGAGTGTTTCTGTGTTTATGTCTTTGTGCTTTGGTTTGTGCTTTGGTTTTTATGTATTTTTTTCTCTGTGGGTCTCTCTGTGAGGGTGGGTGTGTATGTCTTTGTGCATTTTCTGTGGATGTCTGTGAGGGTGTGTGCATATGTCTTTGAGCTTTTTCTATGGGTGTCTCTGTTAGGGTGTTTATATGTTTGTCTTTGTGTATTTTCTCTGGATACCTCTGTGAGGGTGGGTGTGTAAGTCTGTGTTTTCTGTGGATGTCTCTGTGAGTGTGTGTGTGTGTGTGTGTATGTATGTATGTCTGTGTTTTCTGTGGATGTCTCTGTGAGGGTGTGTGTATTCTGTGGATGTCTCAGTGAGGGTGTGTGTATGTACAGTATGTATTTCTGTGTTTTATGTGGTTGTCACTCTGTGTGTGTATGTATGTCTTTGTGTGTTTTCTGAGGCTGTCTCTGTCAGTGTTTCCTTGGGTGTATGTGCAAGTTTGAGTGTGTGTGTGTGTCCATTGTCTGTTCCTTTTTAGGACATTTTACCTTACTACTGATTATTCACATCTTTCTACAGACTTTGAGACTAATAAGACCTTTCCGGAAGTCACCTAATCCACCATTTAACCTTTAAATTATTGTTTAGACAGTTCAGGGCCCTTCTTTTCAGCCACTGCATGCTGTTGTCATTTAGTTGGCATCTTCCTTTACAAAAAGATAACCAGAACTCCATATTTTGATTTCTAAATCTCCTTTTTTTACAAAACTGTAGTCTACCTCATTACTTGTCAGGTCAATGTAAACAAGTGCTGAGTGTGCTTCTTTGCGTGTCTGCTAGAGTGTCTATATGTGAATCCTTATGTGTGAGTGTGTGTGTGTGTGTGTTTCAGTGTATGAGTGTGTCTGTATGTTACTATCTTTACAACATTTCCAAGTTTAAATAGACACTTAAGAATAAAGTGCATATACGTTTTAGTCACTTGGTCAAAAATTGCACATGTCAAATGGGGGGGGCCCTGATCAATGGTTAAGTCAGGGGCCCCACAATTTCTAGTGGCAGCCCTGTATATATATATATATACACACACACACACACACACACACACACACACACACACACACACACACACACACACACACACACACACACACACACACATATATATATATATATATATATATATATATATATATATATATATATATATATATATATCATTTTGTTTCCGTTTTTTAATGTGCCCCCCTAATTAAACACTGGCCCCACCTTGGCCCCCCAGTAAAATTTGTCTAGAACCACCACTGTATAGGAGTATTACTGTCTGGGTTACTGATATCTCTGAGATGTTGAAGAGCTCTGTCCCTAAGGGCCCGTTTGGTACGTCCCATGTACTGTTTGTTACAGCCCCTACATGTCAATAGATAAATTACATGGGATGTGTTACATGTTATATTATATCTGATCTCATATGATGTTTAGTCACTGTCAATTCAAATTTCGTTTCACTTTTAATGTATTGACAAGTTTTGCATATGTTACCACTACATTTGTGGCAACCCAAGCGAGTTGAAAGCCATGTGTTGTGTTGTTGCTTGGGTAACATAGAAGGGGAGAGGATGGTCCTAAGAGTTTTTGACCTTCTGGTAGAAAAATTGCAACCCTTGGACGAAATGGCATTCAGTTTTTTGTCACCTTTGAGTATAGGAAGACAACTCTGGACAATATTTCTTATTTTTGTATAATCTCTACAAGTAGTGTGTGTGTGTGTGTCCAACAAGTTCAGAAATATTGCAACAAATGGCAAACAGATGGCAGTGGAGTTAATGAGGTTAAAGGGACACTATACCCAAACATTTTCTTTCATGATTAAAGTAGATAATACAATTTTAAACAACATTCCAATTTACATCTATTACCTAATTTGCTTCATTCTTTAGATATACTTTAATGAAGAAATAGCAATGCACACGGTGAACCAATCACAGGAGGCATATATGTGCAGCTACCAATCAGCAGCTACTAAGCATATCTAGATATGCTTTTCAGCAAATAATATCAAGCGAATGAAGCAAAATAGATAATAGAAGTAAATTAGAAAGTTGTTTATAATTGTATGCTCTTTCTAAATTGTGAAAGAAAAAAATTTGGGTTTCATGTCCCTTTAATGTGCCAATAAAAAATAGAAAAGTAGGAAGAGGAGTAAAGGAAAAAGAAGCGGAGAGGGCGAGGTCACTGGTAAACATGTGTATAAGTTATACGTATGACGACATGTTATTTCTGATTAGGTCTGTGAATGGGTTAAGGATGCGTGGAAAGTGCTGCAATTTTGCGATATATTCAAAAAGGATCTGACATGATCTTGAGAAAGCTGGTGAAATATTTAAAAGTGCCGACATTACTGTATCGCTGAGAGGTGGTTTACTATACATCGTAATGGGTGGCGATGCTAGCAAAATATTCTAAGCAGCATCAGCACCGCCAATGGCGATGTAAAGGATCCCTTTTAAATATATAGCAGCTAGCCTACCCCTAAACCAACTTTGCCCAAAATCGCAAGAAACCCCCTAAACTGCCGCAACTCCCCACCTCAAGAAATCCCCTAACCTATTAACCACTAAACCGCCACAACCACCACAACAAGAAATCCCTAACCTATTAACCCCTAAAGTGCTACAACCCCCCACTGCACGAACCCCCCTAGCCTATAAACCTCTAAACTGACACAACCCCCCACCGCAAGAACCCCTAAACTACCACAACACTCACCACAAGAACCCCCTAACCTATTAACTCCTAACCACCACAAACCCCCAATGCAAGAAATTTCTTAAACTATTAACCCCTAAATGGCCACAAGCCTGCAAAGCAAACTACAGCAACACTTCTTAACTGCTTAATAGTTTATCCCCAAGACCCCTAACCTAACACCCCCTAAGTTACACAAAATAACAAACACTAAAATTACACAAAATAAACACATTACAAAAAAAAAAGCACTAATAAAAAAAACAAAACAGTTATGCCTCTCCTAAAACTAAAGTTTCCTTTATAAAAAGAAGCCTACCCGACAATAAAACAACTAACAGTAAAACCTACTCTGAAAATTCCCCCGAAAAGGTCATTGTGTAGAGAATTGTCCTAAAGAGATTTACCTCTTTTACTTGGCAAAAAATCTTAAATACCTAAACTAAAAATTGGCCCTGATAAGGGCATTTGGTGGGACTTTGCCCTTAAGTTATTATAGCTTCTTTACTTTAAAAAAATCCTATTCTAAAAAAAAATCCCTATCCTAAAAAGATTGTCCTAAGAAGGGCATTTGGTTGACCATTGCACTTATAAGAGCATTTGGTATGGCAGTGTCCTAAAGTGATTATAGCTGTTTTTCAATAACAGAGAAAAATGCCCTGTTCTACAGAACTATTGCCCCGAAAAGGGCATTTGGTTGGGCATTGGCCTAAAGCAGATTAAGCTGTTTTTTGATTAAAAAAAAATCTCTATCCTAAAAAAATACCCACCCCAAAAAAATCTTAACTCTAATCCCCAACATTTCTACTCACTCAACTTGACTGCAGAACCTACACACTTGTCTCTGATGGTGCTCCTCTTCTTTCTTCATAGCAGCAGTCCTCTTCATGGCGGCGGTCGTCTTGTAGCCTCATCCATGGCGGCGCTCTTCCACCCAATGGCCTCTATGTATGAAGCCGTCTACTTTCCTGCATTCGCCGGCCCAATACACTCGCCTAAGCTCGCCTACCATCGCTGCCGCTGACCTGAATACGTTCGCCAAAGTTATCAAGAAAGCTGTCAAGAAGTACGGAGCGGACTGTTGTTAACTGACAGTCATCGATCTCGCTGCTCATCGGCTTTTTCGCAGCTTTCTTGCTACCCTGTCACTAAGCACCCACACTATACTATACTGTTTTACCCCCTAAACCGCCGCTCCCGGAGCCCCCCGCACCTAAATAAAGTTATTACCCCCTAAACCACCACTCCTGGACCCCGCCGCAACTATAATAAATATATGAACCCCTAAACCGCCGCTCCCGGACCCCGCCGCCACCTACATTATACCCATTAACCCCTAATCTGCTGCCCCCTATACCGCCGCCACCTATATTAAAGTTATTAACCCCTATCCTGCGGATCCCGGACCCTGCCACAACTAAATAAATTGTTTAACCCCTAAACTGCCGCACCCGGAGCCCACCACCACCTACATTACATTTATTAACCCTTATCCTGCCCCCCACTACACCGCCGCCACCTACATTAAACTCATTAACCCCTAAACCGCCGCTCCCGGACCCCGCCGCAACTAAATTAAATGTTTAATCCCTAAACCACCGCTCCCGGACCCTGCCGCCGCCACCTATATTAAACTTATTAACCCCTATCCTGCCCCCCTATACCGCCGCCACCTATATTAAACTTATTAACCCCTAAACCTAAGTCTAACACTAACACCCCCCTAACTTTAATATTATTTTAATAAATCTAAATAAAACTTACTAATATTAACTAAATTATTCCTATTTAAAACTAAATACTTACCTGTAAAATAAACCCTAAGATAGCTACAATATAATTAATAATTATATTGTAGCTATTTTAGGATTTATTTTTATTTTACAGGCAACTTTGTGTTTATTTCAACTAGGTAGAATAATTATTAAATAGTTAATAACTATTTAATAGCTACCTAGCTAAAATAAATACAAAATTACCTGTAAAATAAATCCTAACCTAAGTTACAATTACACCTAACACTACACTATCATTAAATAAATTAACTACAATTACCTAAAATTAAATAAAATTAAATAAACTAAACTATAGTACAAAAAAACAAACACTAAATTACAGAAAATAAAAAGAATTTACAAGAAGTTAAATTACACCTAATCTAAGCCCCCTAATAAAATAAAAAAGCCCCCCAAAAAATAAAATGCCCTACCCTATACTAAATTACCCTAAACCCACCCAAACCCCCCTTAAAAAAATCTAACACTAACCCCCTGAAAATCACCTTTAGCCGTCTTCACCCAGCCGGGCCGAACTCTTCATCCAAGCGGGGCAGAAGAGGTCCTCCATCCGGTAGAAGTCTTCATCCGGAGCGGAGCCATCTTCCTTCCAGCCGACGCGGAGCCATCTTCTTCCAACGATATCCTAACACCGAATGAAGGTACCTTTAAGGGACGTCATCCAAGATGGCATCCCTCGAATTAAGGTAGAAAAAATCCGATTGGCTGATTCAATCTGATTGACCTTGCATTCTATTGGCTGTTCCGATCAGCCAATAGAATGTGAGGTCAATCCAATTGGCTGAATAAATCAGAGAAGAGTTCGGCCCGGCTGGGTGAAGACGGCTAAAGGTAGGGTGATCTTCAGGGGGTTAGTGTTAGGTTTTTTAAGGGGCGTTTGGGTGAGTTAGAGTAGGGGTATGTGGGTGGTGGGTTTTAATGTTGGGGGGGTTGCAATTTTTTTTTTCAGGTAAAAGAGCTGATTACTTTGGGGCAATGCCCTGCAAAAAGCCATTTTAAGGGCTGGTAAAAGAGCTGATTACTTTGTAATTTAGTATAGGGTAGGGCATTTTTTGGGGGGGGCTTTTTTTATTTTATTAGGGGGCTTAGATTAGGTGTATTTTTTTTATTTTCTGTAATTTAGTGGGGGGGTTGTACTATAGTTTAGTTTATTTAATTGTATTTAGTTTTAGGTAATTGTAGTTAATTTATTTAATTCATTTATTGATAGTGTAGTGTTAGGTGTAATTGTAACTTAGGTTAGGATTTATTTTACAGGTAATTTTGTATTTATTTTAGCTAGGTAGCTATTAAATAGTTATTAACTATTTAATAACTATTCTACCTAGTTAATATAAATACAAAGTTGCCTGTAAAATAAAAATAAATCCTAAAATAGCTACAATATAATTATTTGTTATATTGTAGCTATCTTAGGGTTTATTTTACAGGTAAGTATTTAGTTTTAAATAGGAATAATTTAGTAATTAATAGTAATATGTATTTAGATTTATTAAAATAATATTTAAGTTAGGGGGTGTTAGTGTTAGACTTAGGTTTAGGAGTTAATAAGTTTAATATAGGTGGCGGCAGGGTCCGGGAGCGGCAGTTAAGGGGTTAAACATTTAATTTAGTTGCGGCGGGGTCCAGGATCCACAGGATAGGGGTTAATAACTTTAATATAGGTGGCGGCGGTATAGGGGGCGGAAGATTAGGGGTTAATAGGTATAATGTAGGTGGCGGCGGGGTCCGGGAGCGGCGGTTTAGGGGTTAATATATTTATTATAGTGGCGGCGGGGTCCAGGAGCGGCGGTTTAGGGGGTAATAAGTTTATTATAGTGGCGACGGGGTCCGGGAGCGGTGGTTTAGGGGGTAATAAATTTATTTAGGTGGCGGCGGTGTAGGGGGGGCAGATTAGGGGTGTTTAGACTTGGGGTACATGTTAGGGCGTTAGGTGCAGACATCTCCCATAGAAATCAATGGGATATCGGGCAGCAGCGAACATGAGCTTTTGCTGCTGTCAGACTCCCATTGATTCCTATGGGATCTGCCATTGAAAACCAGGTACACTGGGCCGGAATAGTGCCGAACGTACCTGCTAGTTATTTGATAACTACCAAAAGTAGTCAGATTGTGCCGAACTTGCATTCGGAACATCTGTAGTGAAGTAAGAATCGTTCTGTGTCGGACTAAGTCCAGCGGATCGAAGCTTACGTCACTATATTCTACTTTTGCCGGTCTCTAGCCTTTGATAACTAAGGTGAATCAGCCTCACCACAAATATGCTGCGGAATTACAGCGTATTTGCGGTTCACGGCTTGATAACTAGAGGCCAATGCGTCTTCGGTCTTCTTCCATCTTCTGCCTTCTTCCACCTTCTACCTGATCCTTCTTCATGCAGTCACTGCCACACAAAGAAGCTTGAATGCCCTTGCATTTCTGTTGCCTGATTTTTTTATTCTTAGTCCAGTCAGCCAATAAAATAAAAGCTTTTTCTATTGACTGGCTGGACTAAGCATTCAAAAATCAGCCAATAGAAATCCAAAGGCACCCATATGTAAGGGGGTACCTCGCATTCAACCTTCAGTGTGCGACAGTGACCACACGAAGAAGGATCAGATGGAAGAAGACAGAAGATGCATCGGGTAGAAGAGCGCTGCCATGTATGACGCTACAAGAGGACCGCCGCCATGAAGATGAAGAGGACTGCCCAGGAGGACCGCCACCATAATGAAAGAAGGGACTGCCAGAGCTAAGCACGTAGGAGCCAGAGTCAAGTTAAGTGAGTAGAAACTTTTGGGGTTTAGCGTTTGTGTTGGGGGTAGTGGTGGTATAGGGGTTAATAGTTTAGCTGTTTTCTTGTGTTGGAGGTTGTGGCAGTTTAGGGGTTAAATAGTGTAGGGTTTATTGTGGTGGTTTAGAGGTTAATGATAGGTTAGGTCTTTAGGTTATGTCAGATTAGGGGTTAATAGAGTAGGTTACACTCAGGTTGAGGGTGTTTAAGGGGTTAATATTTTAGAGTAGCATTACCTTTTCTATAAAATGTTTTAAATGATATGCATTTTAATGTATAATGCATATTATTTAATTCATTGTTGAAATTAAACCGGTTTTTGTGTGTGTTCATTGTATGATTTAAAACCATAAATATATAATTGTTTTAAATCATAAAAGAACACTCTAAAAAAAATGCAGTTTTTTATTTATATACAATGATTATAAAAATATGCATTAAACATGAAAATCCATATCATTAAAACATTTTTTATAAAGTTATCGACATAGCCCCTATAATTATAATAGGGAGATTTGTCTTTTTAAGTCAGGTATAGCGAAGACATGACATAGACGTAAACGTTTTGTGGGAGTTAGCTGGGCGTTACAGTTGAGTAAATTAAAGGGACACTGAACCCAAATGTTTTCTTTTGTGATTCATATAGAGCATGACATTTTAAGCAACTTTCTATTTTACGCCTATTATAATTTTTTTTTCATTCCCTTGGTATCTTTATTTGAAATGTAAGAATGTAAGTTTAGATGCCAACCCATTTTTGGTGAACAACCTGGGTTGTCCTTGCTGATTGGTGGATAAATTCATTCACCAATAAAAAAGTGCTTTCCAGAGTCTGAACCAAAAAAAAGCTTAGATGCCTTCTTTTTCAAATAAAGATAGCAAGAGAACGAAGAAAAAATGATAATAGGAGTAAATTAGAAAGCTGCTTAAAATTGCATGCTCTATCTGAATACTGAAAGAAAAAAATTGGGTTCAGTGTCCCTTTAATTTTGATTGTGATACATCACTAGTAGTGCAATATATTCCAATCTCTGTAGTGCTGGTCACGTGTAGGGTTTCAGTTGTCATGTTTGTCTCGCCTTTTTTTCATGGCTGAAACCCTACACGTAAACAGTGTGAGGCATGTAGTGTAGGTTTAATTAATACAGTTAGGTTAGGAATGTATTATTAGACGTGTTCCTACACAGAATCTGTGTTTGGTTTCAGTGAGCGCATTGTCTGTGCTGTGTAGGAACCCTTACTTCCGCCTGCTGAAAGTGACGACAAAGGGCGATGTCGGTGGACCTTTGCTGAAGCCGCAATCGTTATTATTTCCAAAGGAAGACACATCGCCACTTACCGGCACTTTGCGGGTCCGCGCCTTTTATTTGAATATATCGACAGACTGAGCTTGGCAAAACACAGGCAAATAGTTTCTCGTTGGTTTGTCAATGTTTTGCCTAAGAGTCTTGGGGAATGCAAAGATTTCTCCCAATAGAATTTAATCTCTAAAAAAAGAGGTGGATTTATTGTTTTAGGTATTTATAGTCCTCAAGTGTTAACAGTTCACTGACCCTTCCTATCCACATGTTTCTGGATGGGGTTAGTGTAGTTCTCCAGTGACATGCTATGACAAATTTAGCTGCATTGAGTCCTATCTGTAGTAAATTTAGTCTAATTTTACAAGGGAATTTACTTTTAAACACATTTTATGCATTTATTTTATTAGTAAACGTATGTTATATTCACTGTATATGTAAATATATGAGTGTAATACTTTATTTTAATATGGTTTATATGTGTTTTGTTATAATTTTATTGTAGCCCAACAACTTGTAATATGAGTTATATATAGTGCGGCTGTGCTATACACTGAAAGTATAGGGCCCGCTTAAGGGATGTCGGCCGAGTTAAACATTCTCTGCTTATTTCGTTTTACCATGGACTTGTAATACCAGACTGCACGCTAAATTGTTACTATCGTGGTCCAGCGATATTGATAGCACACCCTGCGCTATAAATAGCGTTCCACTTGTACTTGACATCACTGGGAGTTCCCGTCTAAATAGGGTTGCCATTCGTCCCTTAAAATACGGAATTGTCCCGTATTTGAGAAGAAAATAGCGCGTCCCGTTTTGAATCAATACGGGACAAGGTTTGTCCCGTATTTTCTCTATGTGTCAATATAAGAAAAAAATGCTGTTTGACTTCAATACTTTTCCGTGTTTAATTACCCATGACAAGTAATAGTCCAAACAAAAAAATGGCTGTTATGGGACTAGCGGGGAAATCCTACACCCAAATCGCCTACACCGAAACTTCCAAAACAAAGTGTGAGTGAGCCCGCACACAGGGGGCTTCCTCCACATGATCTTCCCAGTGATGTATGGTACTTCCCTCTCATTTCACGCCAGCTTATCCATTCTCCAGCCGAGCGAACGCAGGGCGGGGGAGTGCGTATATATATATATATATATATATATATATATATATATATATATATATACACACACACTGTATATGTGTGTTGGTGTGTGTGTGTGTGTGTGTATATATATATATATATATATATATATATATATATACACACACACTGTATATGTGTGTTGGTGTGTGGGTATATATATATATATACACACAGAGAGAAGTGTACTCCACAGGAACGAACAACCGGCTCAATAGTATACCATTGTTAGCCTGTTCTATGACGATTTACCACCTGGGTGCAGCTTTTTAGCCCAGTAATGCTTGTCACAGAGTAGAACTTACCTGTGGTATATCAGTCTGATCCCGCCTATTACAGTCAGTCCTGCACCAAAATACCAGGCAATTCCTCTCTGAACAAGGAACACAGCAACCCCAGAAGATCGTTTCGGCCTTCATTGGGCCTCGTCAGTGAGGTGTAGCCATATTCCTCTAAGCACACTGAGCAAGGAGTCCACGTCTGGTTGCCCCTTTTTTTCCATAGGGAGACTAAATACATACAGAGAGAAGGAACGAACAATCGGCTCAATACTATTGTTAGCCTGTTCTTTGGTGATTTACCACCTGGTTGCAGCTTTTTAGCCCAGTAATGCTTTTCACAGAGTAGAACTTTCCTGTAGTATATCAGTCTGATCCCGCCTATTACGGTCAGTCCAGCGCCAAAACCCCAGACGATCGTTTCGGCCTTCATTGGGCCTCGTCAGTGAGGTGTAGCTATATTCCTCTAAGCACACTGAGCAAGGAGTCCACGTCTGGTTGCCCCTTTTTCTCATAGGGAAACTAAATACATTAAATACATTCAGAGAGAAGTGCACTGACAGGAGCGAACAACTGGCTCAATACCATTGTTAGCCTGTTCTATGGCGATTTACCACCTGGGTGCAGCTTCTTAGCCCAGTAATGATTTTCACAGAGTAGAACTTTCCTGTAGTATATCAGTCTGATCCACCTATTATGGTCAGTCCAGCTCCGAAAGTTCTACTCTGTGAAAAGCATTACTGGGCTAAAAGAAGCTGCACCCAGGTGGTAAATTGCCAAAGAACTGGCTAACAATGGTATTGAGCCGGTTGTTCGTTCCTGTGAGTGTTCTTCTCTCTCTCTCTCTGTGTGTGTGTGTGTGTGTGTGTGTATATATATATATATATATATATATATATATATATATATATATATATATATATATATATATATATATATATATATATACACACACACACACACTGTATATGTGTGTTGGTATATATGTGTATATATATATATTATACTGTGTATGTGTGTATATATGTATATGTGTGTGTGTGTGTATATATATATATATATGTATATATATATATATATATATATATATATATATATATATATATATATATATATATATATATATATATATATATATATATACTGTATATGTGTGTTTTGTGCATATATTTGGATTTTACAGACAGAAATCTATGATCTGCATATACTAGTTTTTAATTAAAGCTTTGAGAGCTGTTTCTCATTTGTCATCTATTGCCACTTCTTAAAGGACCAGTCAACACATTAGATTTGCATAATCAACAAATGCAAGATAACAAGACAATGCAATAGCACTTAGTCTGAACTTCAAATGAGTAGTAGATTTTTTTATAACAAATTTCAAAGTTATGTATATTTCCACTCCCCTTGTACCATGTGATAGCAATAAACCAATCACAAATGCATATACGTATAGTCTGTGAATTCTTGCACATGCTCAGTAGGATCTGGTGACTCAAAAATATAAAAGACTGTGCACATTTTTTTTAATGGAAGTTAATTGGAAAGTTGTTTAAAATTACTGTTCTATCTGAATCATTCAAATTTAATATAACCTGAGTGTCCCTTTAATGAGATATGAAACCCGAAATTGTTCTTTCATGTTTCATACAGATAGAGCAAACATTTAAAAAAATGTTTACAATGTACTTTAATGATCTTATTTATTTTGTTCTCTTGTGTGTGTTATATGGCAGCATTTTTATACACTGACAAGAGCACTAGATGGCAGTAGTGTTTGTTGCCATATAATGCTTCAGACCTGTACTGTACATGATACAATGTATGTTCTGTAACAAAAGAATACCATGAGATGGAGCAAAACTGATAAAAGAAGCTGGAAGCTTTAAAAAAATATGCTGTTTCAATCACAAAAGAAAAATGTTGTCTTTCATGTCCCTTTAATGACCCAGACATTACATCTCCTGTCAGTGAGTCTCATGCGTGCTGCACTACACGTCTTTAATATATAGCTACAGTGCAGCGCTCTGTGGTGAGCAAGAGGTTATACTTAGAGGGCATTGCCAGTCTTTCTCTTATATTTCTGGTAATATCCTTCCCCCTTGTTCTGAGGTGTCAGCATTTACTAGTTGAGTTGAACAATTGCTAATGCAGCCCAGACGATACAGAATTGCTGACCTATTACCTAACCTTTCTTTTTTTTATTTTGCTTTAGCGACTTTTTAGCTAATTTTAAAATGAAAGTTATTTGTTCCCTGTTTTGTTTTTACATATTTATACATCCATTGTGCAACATTTAGTAAACTTGTGAAGTAGAGATTTATTTCCTATCATTTGTAATACATAATGGAGGAAGGAATTAAATAATATGGCATGGTCTGTGTGTAACTTATAACCATTTTTTTCTGATTGGTAAGTTTAGGCAAAATGTGCAGATATCAAACAAATGTATGAATATATATATATATATATATATATATATATATATATATATATATATATATATATATATATATATATATATATATATATATATGTATGTCTATATATACAGTTGTATGCAAAAGTTTAGGCACCCCTGACAATGTCCATGATTTTCATTTATAAATAATTGGGTGTTTGGATCAGCAATTTCATTTTGATCTATCAAATAACTGAAGGACACAGGAATATTTCAGTAGTGAAATTAGGTTTATTGGATTAACAGAAAACGTGCAATATGCATCCAAACGAAATTAGACAGGTGCATAAATTTGGGCACCCAACAGAAATATCACATCAATATTTAGTAGAGCCTCCTTTAGAAGAAATAACAGCCTCTAGATGCTTCCTATAGCCTGCAATGAGTGTCTGGATGAAGGTATTTTGGACCATTTCTCCTTGCAAAACATCTCCAGTTCAGTTAGGTTTGATGGTTGCCGAGCATGGACAGCCCACTTCAAATCACCCCACAAATTTTCAATGATATTTAGGTCTGGGGACTTGGATGGCCATTCCAGAACATTGTACTTGTTCCTCTGCATAAATGCCTGAGTAGATTTTGAGCATTGTTTTGGGTCGTTGTCTTGTTGAAATATCCAGCCCCGGCGTAATTTCAACATAGTGACTGATTCCTCAACATTATTCTCAAGTATCTGCTGATATTGAGTGGAATCCACGTGACCCTCAACTTTAACAAGATTCCCAGTACCGGCACTGGCCACACAGCCCCACAGCATGATGGAACATCCACCAAATATTACTGTGGGTAGCAAGTGTTTGTGTTGAAACTCTGTGTTCTTTTTCCTGCCATGCATAACACCCCTTGTTATGACCAAATAACTCAATCTTTGTTTCATCAGTCCACAGCACATTCTTCCAAAATGATGATGGCTTGTCCAAATGTGCGTTTGCATACCTCAAGCGACTCTGTTTGTGGCGTGTGTGCAGAAAAGGCTTCTTCCGCATCACTCTCCCATACAGCTTCTCCTTGTGCAAAGTGCGCTGCATTGTTGAACGATGCACAGTGACACCATCTGCAGCAAGATGATGTTGTAGGTCTTTGGAGGTGGTCTGTAGGCTGTTTTTGACCGTTCTCATCGTGCTTTGCCTTTGCCTCTCCGATATTTTACTTGGCCTGCCACTTCTGGCCTTAACAAGAACTGTGCCTGTGGTCTTCCATTTCCTCACTATGTTCCTCACAGTGGACTCTGATAGCTGATCCAAACACCACATTATTTATAAATGAAAATCATGGAAATTGTCAGGGGTGCCTAGACTTTTGCATACAACTGTATAAATATATGTCTGTGTGTACACACAATTTGGCTTTTTATGCTTCTATTTTTATCTTATTGTAATAGATTTTAAGCTTATATGAATATTTATATATGACTTTTACTATTTACCCATAGGGTTGTGTATAAACCTGTAATCACACAGTTTTGTGAACTAATCATAGCTCCCTTCATGTGAGAACTAACTTTGCAAAAAAGTTCACATTTATATATCAGAATCATCAATATCACACTTTTGCGCCTTTTACAACTCTTCTGTATAAGCACAAGATTTGACTGCAGATTGCAGTTGTAACCATACAACTCCTTTCTGAGTTGAGCTATTGTTTAGCTCTTCTTCACGTCAGTACCGATCAGACCTACATAAATTGTTTTATTTTTACTGTATTGCACCATTGTGCTCAGTCTTACTTTTAAGGCACATGATTCAGTATATTTACAAACTAGAGGTTTCTACCTAGGACTTTTGTATATGAAAACACCATTGGGAGTTTAAATTATATTAAATTGCCATTAGGAGTGTATGATTTGTATTCTTTTATCACAGTTTTGTATTTGTATTGTGATAACAGTTCATATTTCACATTTATTTTACCATTATACTTATAACTTTTTAAATTTGGTCCAGCATTTCTATTGTCATGCCAGATGCTTCTCTGTATTAGCTAAACCATTTGATGTTAACATACAGTAGTTTTGCAACATCTGAAAAAGTCTTTCTTAGGTGTTTCTGTCTGTATTTGTGCGTGGCATTGTGTCAAGGGGTTAATGCTGTGTAAAATTCATCTAGAATAGGAGAATTACAGGTGAATTGTGTTCAATACCAACTATGCATTGTGCAAGGCCTAACACAGCTCTTCTTGCAGGAGATATTCACTGAGTTTGGCCCTTCATAATGCAAAAGATTTCAAATCCCCTGCAATTCATCTCTTTGTGAATAGAGCCCATTGTCTTGATTTGCACTGCAGCAGTTAAACATTTACTGCACAAGAATCTAAGGTAAGGGGAGCCAACCTGGACAAAACTGGCATTCAAGAGGGAAGGGCGGTGAAGTAGATAAATCCAAAAATCGTTTGAAAGCCAATGCAATTTGAATGTCCTCATTAGAATGAAAATGAAATGTAGAAGTTTGTTAAAGCGGTTTAAATTGATACACAGGAAATTCATGTTTATGCACAACTAATTCTCAAGGATTGCAGCTTCTTACAGGTTAATTTCTTCTACAGCTCTATTGGTTGATAGGGGCACACCTTCAGAAACAAAATGATAAAACAAAAATTTGTATTGTAGTGCAGGAAAATCATTTTTTTTTTAAAATAGAAACTGCAACAAATTCAAAATATTTTAATGGTCCTTATCTCAATATCTCCCCAAACTGATTAGTATTAATACCCTTTATGAGCTAGATTACAAGTGGTGCGCTAAAGTTAGTGTGCCCGCAAAATTGCGCCTGCGTTAACTTGCACTGTTACAAGTTGAAAGTAAATGTGCAGAGCTGATCGCAATATAAAATTTGTTAGGTTAGCACGACTGAAGACCTCGCATAAAGAGTTAGAGCTAAAATAAATGTGCACCAAACAAGATAAATACATTAAAGTAAACAGTTACACTAATATGTACACTGTATTATAAAAAGTTATTCATATAAATATTAAACTTTTTTTATAAGGGTTAAAATGTATATGGTATATGACAAGGGGTTTTGAATGGAATGGGCTAAATTGTATATGTATATATGTCTATTTATATATGTATGTTCATACATATATATAAAAATATATACAGATATCTCTACAGATACTTTGGAGCCCTTTCCACTCATATACCTTAAAGGGATATGAAACCCAATTTTTTTCTTTCATGATTCAGATAGAGCATGCAATTTTAAGCAACTTTCTGATTTACTCCTATTATCAAATTTTCTTTGTTCTCTTGGCATTTTTATTTGAAAAGCAGGAATGTAAAGCTTAGGAGCCAGCCCAGCTTTGATTCATCGCCTGGGTAGCAATTGCGTGATCCGCACTATTATTATTAGCAAGGAAACCTTTAACGACTGTCGATGTACATGGTACGTTGTGGCCGTTAAGGGGTTAATACTTAATATATCTTTATATATCTATACCTGTATATATTCATACAGATGTATAGGTGTGTGTGTGTGTATGTATGTATGTGTGTGTGTGTGTGTATATGTATATATGTATATATATATATATATATATATATATATATATATATATATATATATATATATATATATATATATATATATATATAAACAAAATTTTTAAAGAACATTTTTCTTCTATGTGAAGAACAATGAAAATATGCATAACTATCTTTGGGTTGAGCACAGTTGGACTAACGTGGTGTCAGGTTAGCGTACAAGCGATACGTTTTCAGGTTTTTTCCATCAACATACTCCATTGAATTCTATGGGGAGAAGAAGGTAACGTGGTTACGATATCTGATGTCCTGAAGTTAGCGAGTATCAGGTATATGATCAGGACTTAGGGTCAGAATATGAGTGGAGAGCTATTTAGTGCGAACTCCGCTATATATATCTCTTTGTTAAAGCCCTTTGCAGCCTTTTTGTTTCTAATACATGAGACCTCATATCTTTGAGCCCTTATAACTATTTTGTGCATTTAATTTTTTTTATTTTTATTAGATGTTGTTATTATGAGTGTAACTGTACTTTTAAATGTATTTTTGATGTGTTTGGGACACTTTTGTTTTGGGAAACAGTTCACCGTAGCTCTGAGGTCACGCTATACGGTCACGCATTAAATTCAATAGCGCTGAAGTGATCAACTTTTAATACGAGCGCTACATCCAACTTTCGCAAACAGCCGTGATAAACCAGATAAAAGCATTTACAATATGTAATTTTGCTAGAATAATATGCTTTGGCTTGAATTTCAGGACACACCCCTTGAAATGCCTCTTGAATGTTGTTTATCTGACTTACTTTACTGTGGCCTATTAGGGACAGATATAAATGAGCTTCCACATTGATCAACCAATCACTGTGCAACATGTAAGAGGGTCAGGGTTCTGCATTCCACATCATGTGTTCAAGCTTCAATTGAGGGATGGAAAGCACAAAATTACAGGAAAGGCATTTAAATAGATAATAAAATGACATTGCATTTTTTTTTATTATTATGCATATTTAATGTTAAACAAGTTTCCAATTTACTTCTGTTATTGTTTTTTATATCATTTGTTGAAAAGCATACCTACATAGGCTCAAGAGCTGGGAACTGGCTTCGGATTGATAGAAGCAATGATATGTCTTTGGTCATTGGCTTACCATTGGGTTCAGCTTGCTCCCAGTAGTGTATTGCTGCACCTTCAATAAAGGATACCAAGAGAATCAAGCTAAATTGATCGTGAAATGCTCGTGCAATGCCGCCCCCTGCACATTCGCAGCCAATCGGCTGCTAGCCGAGGGTGTCATTCAACCTGATCATATATGATCGGGTTGATTGCCGTCCGCCCCCTCAGAAGCGGCGGACGAGTTAAGGAGCAGTGGTCCTGAAGGCTTGCGCGGAAACAGATACTTGACGGGTTGATAAATCGGCCCCAATGTGTTTGTATTTATCTATTTTCAGAATCATCCAAATAGTTTGGAGTCAGAAGTACAATTTTAGGAGAAGTGCCCCTCCCCCTGGCTCCTGGCCTTGAGCTACTTCCTTTTAAAACGGTGCCTTCTTGGTCAATCAAATAATGTTTGCAGTACACTACTTATAATGATGCTTTTTGTGTTTTGTAGACTTGGCTGCCCTTTATAATCAGAAACTGTACTGAGGGATTTGTGGTTGATGTTAAGCAGATAACTGTGTGTGAAGGCTGGGTGTAGTGAGCAAATTTTATTAGGGACATCACCCGATGGTTCACAAAATCATGAAACGTCTAATTAACCCTTGACTAGCAAAGTCAACTCTTTGTAGGCAAATGAAAGTCACAAATAAACTTTCATTTCTTTCATGTAATTAGCAAGAGTCCATGAGCTAGTGACGTATGGGATATACATTCCTACCAGGAGGGGCAAAGTTTCCCAAACCTCAAAATGCCTATAAATACACCCCTCACCACACCCACAAATCAGTTTTACAAACTTTGCCTCCTATGGAGGTGGTGAAGTAAGTTTGTGCTAGATTCTACATTGATATGCGCTCCGCAGCAGGTTGGAGCCCGGTTTTCCTCTCAGCGTGCAGTGAATGTCAGAGGGATGTGAAGAGAGTATTGCCTATTTGAATTCAATGATCTCCTTCTACGGGGTCTATTTCATAGGTTCTCTGTTATCGGTCGTAGAGATTCATCTCTTACCTCCCTTTTCAGATCGACGATATACTCTTATATATACCATTACCTCTACTGATTCTCGTTTCAGTACTGGTTTGGCTTTCTACAAACATGTAGATGAGTGTCCTGGGGTAAGTAAGTCTTATTTTCTGTGACACTCTAAGCTATGGTTGGGCACTTTTATATAAAGTTCTAAATATATGTGTTCAAACATTTATTTGCCTTGATTCAGGATGTTCAACGTTCCTTATTTCAGACAGTCAGTTTCATATTTGGGATAATGCATATGAATAAATCAATTTTTTTCTTACCTTAAAATTTGACTTTTTCCCTGTGGGCTGTTAGGCTCGCGGGGGCTGAAAATGCTTCATTTTATTGCGTCATTCTTGGCGTGGACTTTTTTGGCGCAAAATTTTTTTCTTGGTTTCCGGCGTCATACGTGTCGCCGGAAGTTGCGTCATTTTTGACGTTTTTTTTTGCGCCAAAAGTGTCAGCGTTCCGGATGTGGCGTCATTTTTGGCGCCAAAAGCATTTAGGCGCCAAATAATGTGGGCGTCTTTTTTGGCGCTAAAAAATATAGGCGTCACTATTGTCTCCACATTATTTAAGTCTCTTTGTTTATTGCTTCTGGTTGCTAGAAGCTTGTTCACTGGCATTTTTTCCCATTCCTGAAACTGTCATTTAAGGAATTTGATCAATTTTGCTTTATATGTTGTTTTTTCTATTACATATTGCAAGATGTCCCAGATTGACCCTGAGTCAGAAGATACTTCTGGAAAATCGCTGCCTAGTGCTGGATCTACCAAAGTTAAGTGTATTTGCTGTAAACTTGTGGTATCTGTTCCTCCAGCTGTTGTTTGTAATGAATGTCATGACAAACTTGTTAATGCAGATAATATTTCCTTTAGTAATGTTACATTACCTTTGTTGTTCCATCAACATCTAATACTCAGAGTGTTCCTGTTAACATAAGAGATTTTGTTTCTAAATCCATTAAGAAGGCTATGTCTGTTATTCCTCCTTCTAGTAAACGTAAAAGGTCTTTTAAAACTTCTCATTTTTCAGATGAATTTTTAAGTTGAAATAATTCTTTATTAAGTTTTTCAAAATACAGAAAGTAAGAAAAAGAAAAAATGTAAAACATTCCAACATAAAAAATCCCTTCTTGGATTCATCTCTCCCTTTGTGTCCCTGAAAGTAAATGTAGTTAATACTTCATTGTAAAAGACGTGGAACACAAGTAAGATAACAAAATCATATTGCATCATTAAGGCACAAGTCACAACCTATCTTTTGGAATAAACCAAAGAAATTAAAACCTGTAACTAAAAGGGAAGAAGAAAAAAAAAAAAAGGTGATTTACAAAGAAAGAGAAAGATAATAGCCATATTAGCTGTTTCTCCAAATTTCTCCTCCACGTGAACTCCTCACTCCCGGACCACCAGAACCAGTACATCCTCCATCACTAATATATCTCTGCTGTCACCTCCCTACCTCACCCCCAACAAAAATTGTTGTCTGTGTGTTATACATTATCCAGTGGAACCATGTGTTCTGAAAGATTGTCTGAGTATCCTGTATATAAGCTGCTTGTTCATACATATTGTAGAAAAGTGTGATTTTTGCAATTATCTCATCTCGTGTAGGTGGACCTACCTTCCAATGACGTGCTATGCAGATCCTAGTAGCTGTACATGTTATTTTAATAAACTGATTTACATATGTATTAAATTTTTTATTTTGTTCGTGTAATAAAGCCTGTGGGAGTGACAAATGTATTGGTTCATCCAGGATGACACTAAGAAGTTTGGAAAGATCCTCCCAAGTCACCCTAATGTGAGGGCAATCCCACCACACTGTTTTATAAAAATTTTCTATCATGTCTGCGCTTAATAGACCCCTACAGGAAGTTTGCATTATTTGGTTCCACTCCTCCTCAGTCATGTGTGTGTCTAAATCCTGTATCCATTTGTTGTAGAGTGAGGTGTCTGGTGTATGTGCCCTTTGTATAAGTACATATAATTTTGATATCGCTTTTTTTGTCCTTGTCCCTAGTTTACAAAGGAGTTCTAATTCCGTTGGGGCTCCTTCCTGAATGTTTACCAGAAATGGGCGAAGATTAGATGTGAACTGTAGATATTGGTACCAATGCAATGCAAAGGGAGAAACCTTTTCCCTCATTGTATTGTAAGACATTATTTTTCCCCCCTCTAGTATATCCGCTATCCTGTATAGGCCCTTGTTTTCCCATTTAGTCAATGTAGAAAATGGTAAAGTTAATATTACACATTTCAGTGGAGTATATATGGAATTGGAAGACAGGAGAGATAATCCTTTCGTTATTTTGTACCACTGTGCTATCATGTTTGATGTTATAGGGCATGCCTTATTTTGTTTTATCGTCCCTGATGGAAAACCCCAAATCATCCCTTCTGGGGTGGTAGAGCCATTAATATCTGTCTCTAGTCTAACCCATCTGATCCTCTCCTCCTTTCCCGTTAATAAAATTGTCTGGGCTAATCAAGCTGCCTGGTAATAGTTCTTTAAATTGGGTATTCCTAGACCTCCCAACTGTCTATGTCTAGTTAGGATATTCCTGGCTATCCTAGCTTTCTGATTATTTCTTAGAAATGTGTGAATTATAGCCTGAATCTCCTCTAGCACTTTAAAATTTATTTTTATAGGCAAGGCCCGGAATAAATAAAGGATCCTAGGTAGGACCATCATTTTTATTGCTGAGATCCGCCCGTACCACGAGAAGCGGTACTGGCTCCATTTAAGAAGATCTTGTTTAATATTTCTGAGAATTGGTATATAATTAACCCTATATAATTCCGAGGAGTGCTTTGTTATTTTAATTCCCAAGTATGTTATATATTTTTTAACCCAATTGAAATCATAATTCAGTTCTAGGAGTTTTTGGGTGTGTTTTGGCATTTTAATAGTCATGGCCTCACATTTGTCAACGTTAACTTTGTAGCCCGAGATTAAAGAGAATTGGGAAAGGATCAAATATAAATTTGGCAGGGATATCATAGGTTTTGTTAGGGAAAGTATTACATCGTCTGCAAAGAGAGCTAATTTATATTCTTCTCCTCCAATAGATACACCCGTAACATCCGGGGATTGCCTTATTTGTTGGGCTAGGGGTTCCATGCATAAAGCAAATAATAATGGCGAGAGCGGACATCCCTGTCTAGTTCCATTCAGGACGGGGAAGCCCCGAGATTGATGGCCCATCGCCCTAACCCAGGCTAATGGCGTGGAATATATCTTCCGAAGAGCTGTCACAAAATTGCCCGTAAACCCCATTGTCTGCAACACTGTCCACATGTACCTCCAATCTACTCTGTCGAACGCCTTCTCTGCGTCCAGTGATAGCAGCAGAGAAGGCGTGCCCGTATAATCCAAATAATCTATTAGAGAAATCATACGTCTTATGTTATCTGGTGCCTCTCGGTTTTTCACAAAGCCGACTTGGTCCGGATGAACCAACCCAGGTAGAATATGTTTTAACCTATTGGCTAGGATTTTAGTAAATATTTTGATGTCTTGATTTATCAATGAGATTGGGCGATAGTTTTTACATAAGGTCTTATCTTTTCCTGGTTTAGGAATTACCACTATCTTTGCATGGAGAAGTTCTGTGGGAATCTCATTGCCCTGCAATATATCATTACAAAATTTAGTTAAATGTGGGGCTAAAGTTGTATCAAAAAGTTTATAATATTCTCCTGGGAGCCCATCCGGACCCGCCGCCTTACCTCTTTTTAGTTCTTTAATTACAGCCAAGACTTCTTGCACCTCTATCTTAGCATTTAAAGTATCTAGATCTTCTTTTGATATTTTTGATAATTTGGCCTCTGTTATGAATTTATGGAGAAGGGTTGATGTTTTTGGTGTATTTGAGACCTTTTTCCCATCATATAGGGTGCTATAAAAATCGGAGAAGGTAGCCACTATTTCTTCAGGGTTAGAAGTAAGTTCCCCCTTTTGGTGTGCGTAAAGTTGGAATTGATATGTCTTTAATCTTATCTCTGATCTTATTTGCCAAAAACCTGTCCGGCTTGTTGGCATAAATAAAGTAATTAGCTCTAAGTTTTGGCTAGCCCAGATAGATTCTTTTTGTAGGATCAAGTCTAAGGATTGACGTTTTTGTGTTAAGGTTTTCAAAGTAGCAGTGGACCCTGTCTCTTTGTGATTTTTTTCCAATTGTTGTATCTCATTCTGTAGTTTATGGAAAGTATCTCTTTTTTTGGTGTTAATATGAGATTTTAATTTGATTAATAGACCTCTCATGAATGGTTTATGAGCCGCCCAAGGCATAACTGGGTTAGTGGCGGAATCTACGTTAATTTGCCAGTATTCTAGCAGAGCTCGAAAAATATTTTCTTTATGCTTAGGGTCGTTAAGGAGAGAAGGGTCGTAAGTCCAACTTTTCTGTCCCTGAGATGTATTGAGGTTCCTCAACCTCATCGATATCACTGAGTGGTCTGACCAGACACAGGGGCTTATTGAGGAGGACACTAAATTTGGGACTAAGACTTGGCTTAAAAATATATAATCCAGTTTAAAATATTTGTTATGTGCTGCCGAGTAAAATGTATGATCTACTGTATTCCCATATAATAGTCTCCATGTGTCTAGTATATTGTGCCCCTCTAATGTGGCCAAAATCTTTTTAACTTTAGTATTATTTCTAATCTGAGAATGGGTGAGACCTGAGTTGGTAGCTGTTGTCTGGATCTGCAGAGAGACATTAAAGTCTCCTGCCATAATTAGTCTGATGTGGCTCCAGTTAGTCAATAAGCCTGATATGTGTGGAAAAAAAACGTTCTTGTTTTTCATTTGGGTCATAAATATTACAGAAAATAACCTCCATTCCGTGCATCCGCCCTCTAATTATTAAGAATCTACCCTCTGGGTCAATCAGTTTATCATCTACTATAAAATTTAGCGAGGAATGAATTAGAATTGATACCCCTCTTTTCTTGCTAGTTGTAGAAGCATGGAAATGTATGGGGAATTGTCGGGACCAGTATTTAGGTATGTGACTCCTTTCAAAGTGTGTTTCTTGTAAAAAGATAACATTTGCTCCTAGTTGACAGTATTGAGTTAAAGCTTTCCTACGTTTTATATCGGTGTTTAGACCTCTCACGTTGTGAGATATTAAGACAATATTAGGTGACATCATAGATGTGTTCTAGGGAAGCTTTGCATGTGATGTTAAATTGAGTAATATTCTTACGGGTATTGATACTCTTATTTTCATTATTTATATTAGACATCCCAATATCCTGTGTGTCAATATGTGTCTTACCTTGATGTAGAAAGATGATGGTCTGGTGGCCAAGGGAGGAGGGCTCTCTCACGATAGAGAGTAAAAAAAAACTCACTAAGGAGGAAACATGGCTAATAATAATAGCATCTGGATGTAAAGAAAGAGAAAAATTAGTATTATAGATGAAAGAAATAACAATAAACAAAATAACAATAAATGAATACATTTGAGTAGAATAGAATTGGGAAGGTTCAGAGGTACTCATCTCCCCCCTATAGTCTTTTAAATCCCCCTTAGCCAAAACTCAACAATATAAATCTGTAAAGAGGCTTATTGTTAACATCTATCAACTTCATCAAACGATAAAGCTGGAATCATTAGTTAAGTCAGGAACTCTTAACTTTATAGTGAATAACCTATCAACTACAGTTTTATAACTTGCTAAACATTTCCATGATTTATGAACTTTTAAAATTTAAGTCTTAACAACATCTCTAACAAAAAACTGGACCTTATATGGTCTCAAACCTAGGCAGGGCCAACAGGACCAACCCCCAGGTAAATCAGTCTCTCATATATCCTTCTTCCCCTCCAGCACAAATAATTCCATACAGAAAGTAAAAGTTTCCAGCTTCTGGCTATTTGCGAGAGAGGTCAGGAAAATAATTGAGTAGCTAATAAGTCTCAGCCCCCCGTAGGGTCCATTCAGTTATCCCTAGTGACCCTCAATGGTGAAGGCTAGCTTATTGGGAGCTTCCTGGTCTCAATATCATGTGGGTGTTCCATGTACCCCTCTTGTGGGGTAAAGAAGTTGAAACGTATCATGAACCAGCGTCCATCATTTGCCCTTAGTTGGTTTCTTATGAACCTTAGTCCACCGAGGCCTCTGTGATTTTCCCCGAGGGGATGCAGAGGAACTAGCGCCTTCGTTACCAGGTGATGCCGATATTTCTGGGGCCTCCAAGCCCATTGCTTCGCATATATCTGGAATGTCCCCTGGTTCTTTTACTGTGAAGGTGACATTGTCCCTGTTTATAATAAGAGCAAACGGATGCCCCCATCTGTATCTGATTTGCTGTTTACGCAGCACTGATGTAAGTGGACGCAGAGCATTTCTTCTCTGTACAGTTCTGACACTCAGGTCTTGGTACAGCTGTAAGACATTTCCTTGAAACTTGATTGTTGACTGTTGCATAGCTGCTTTGAAGACTTTTTCTTTTTCCGTGAATCTCAAGAATGCTACTATGACATCCCGTGGTGGAGCGCCCGGTTTAGGTCTAGGTTTCAGTGCTCTATGAGCCCTTTCAAGAGCTACTTCTGTATCAGGCGGGACTTTTGCTAGTGTAGTAAATAATTGTTAAAGATATGCTGGTAATTCTTCTGTGTTAATTTCCTCCGGGATTCCTTTTATTCTAACATTACACCTTCTACTCCTATTCTCCATGTCCTCTAGTTTGTCCAGGAGATCAGAGATAGTTTGGTTTTGTTGGGATACTTGATGCACTGTGGTTTCAACATCGTCCATTAGTGTATCTTTGGATTCCTCAAGTGCATCCACTCTGGAGCCCAAGTCTGATATATCCTGCTTTATATCTGCCAGGCTCGCAGAAACTGATTTGTGCATGTTGTCAATTTTATCCCATAATTTATTAAAACTTTTAGACATATCTTGTTTGGATACTAGAAGGTCAAAATCTTCCCTAGTAAGTGGCAGGGAGTTAGAGGAGGAAGATTGTGGTTGTGTGGTAATGTCTTCATCTTCTGTTTCCCCTTGAACTGAAGGTTCTGCAGGTTTGTCCCCCTTAACTTTAAAATATTGATTCATGGCAGAGGATTTATTCCCTTTGTCAGCTTTGGGAGGTTTTTTGAAAGACATTATTGTGAGTGTTGTTGCTGGCCAAGCTAGTGTTGTAGTAGATCCCAGCAGAGAAACTGTATAGATTTTTTATTAAAAGTCCCAAGAAAAATTTCCAGACCTTATAAATATTAACTATCTCATTTAAGGTGCTATTCCACTAACCTCCACAAGATGTCAGTATCTCTCTATTTCTAACTAGTGTTTCATGCAGTATCATCCATGTGGGAGATATTAGTTTCACTTTCACTTCATAAAGCATCCACCACAACAAATAGGGTATATCAGAGTAAAGATATTATTGCATTGATGAACACCCTGGTGCTTTATCATGATGTCTTAAATATCTAACCATTTCATGATCATGTTCATTGTCCTCATGTGTCAACAATCGTTCTGAGGGTGTAATTTTGGCTGTCTCATTAATACAGGCTCACTCTAAGGTACTCACTGTGCACCACATGGAACAGGTCTCCGGTCCAGTATATAAGGTAGTTCACCTTGTTTTGTTCAGTCTCTCTGCTGTTTGCCACGATCACCAATGATGCACAGTCAATGTAGTTTCCTGGGCCCCACTCTCCCTTGTTACCGGGTCTCCTCCCTTCTGTTTCTTCTGTGGGCTAAAGCATGTCTGCTCTGGTCTTTATAAAATTTAAAACATGTCCCCAGTACTTAGGGTCTTCCTCATCCTCTTTTTTGGGGTTATTTCCTCACTTGTAGGGGAGATGGTATGCCTTTAGGCTTGCTCTGATCACGGAGCTCTACAACAGTGCATCCATCTTAGAGCACTGCTAGACTCCGCCCCCCTTCAGATGAATTTTTAAATGAACATCATCATTCTGATTCTGATAATGATTCCTCTGGTTCAGAGGATTCTGTTTAAGAGGTTGATGCTGATAAATCTTCATATTTATTCAAAATGGAATTTATTCGTTCTTTACTTAAAGAAGTCTTAATTGCATTAGAAATAGAGGATTCTGGTCCTATTGATACTAAATCTAAACGTTTAAATAAGGTTTTTAAATCTCCTGTAGTTATTCCAGAAGTTTTTCCTGTCCCTGATGCTATTTCTGAAGTAATCTCCAGGGAATGGAATAATTTGGGTAATTCATTTACTCCTTCTAAACGTTTTAAGCAATTATATCCTGTGCCATCTGACAGATTAGAGTTTTGGGACAAAATCCCTAAGGTTGATGGGGCTATTTCTACTCTTGCTAAGCGTACTACTATTCCTACGGCAGATAGTACTTCCTTTAAGGATCCTTTAGTTAGGAAAATGGAATCCTTTCTAAGAAAAGCTTACTTATGTTCAGGTAATCTTCTTAGACCTGCTATATCTTTAGCGGATGTTGCTGCAGCTTCAACTTTTTGGTTAGAAGCTTTAGCGCAACAAGTAACAGATCATAATTCTCATAGCATTGTTAATCTTCTTCAACATGCTAATAACTTTATTTGTGATGCCATCTTTTGATATCATTAGGGTTGATGTCAGGTATATCTCTCTAGCCATTTTAGCTAGAAGAGCTTTATGGCTTAAAACTTGGAATGCTGATATGTCTTCTAAGTCAACTTTGCTTTCCCTTTCTTTCCAGGGTAATAAATTATTTGGTTCACAGTTGGATTCTATTATCTCAACTGTTACTGGAGGGAAAGAAACTTTTTTACCACAGGATAAAAAATCTAAAGGTAAATTTAGGTCTAATAATCGTTTTCGTTCCTTTCGTCACAATAAGGAACAAAAGCCTGATCCTTCACCCACAGGAGCGGTATCAGTTTGGAAGCCATCTCCAGTCTGGAATAAATCCAAGCCTTTTAGAAAACAAAAGCCAGCTCCAAAGTCCACATGAAGGTGCGGCCCTCATTCCAGCCCAGCTGGTAGGGGGCAGATTACGTTTTTTCAAAGAAATTTGGATCAATTCAATTCACAATCTTTGGATTCAGAACATTGTTTCAGAAGGGTTCAGAATTGGCTTCAAGATAAGGCCTCCTGCAAAAAGATTTTTTCTTTCCCGTGTCCCAGTAAATCCAGCGAAGGCTCAAGCATTTCTGAAATGTGTTTCAGATCTAGAGTTGGCTGGAGTAATTATGCCAGTTCCAGTTCTGGAACAGGGACTGGGGTTTTATTCAAATCTCTTCATTGTACCAAAGAAGGAGAATTCCTTCAGACCAGTTCTGGATTTAAAAATATTGAATCGTTATGTAAGGATACCAACATTCAAAATGGTAACTATATGGACTATCCTGCCTTTTGTTCAGCAAGGGCATTATATGTCCACAATAGATTTACAGGATGCATATCTGCATATTCCGATTCATCCAGATCACTTTCAGTTTCTGAGATTCTCTTTCCTAGACAAGCATTACCAGTTTGTGGCTCTGCCGTTTGGCCTAGCAACAGCTCCAAGGATTTTTACAAAGGTTCTCGGTGCCCTTCTGTCTGTAATCAGAGAACAGGGTATTGTGGTATTTCCTTATTTGGACGATATCTTGGTACTTGCTCAGTCTTCACATTTAGCAGAATCTCATACGAATCGACTTGTATTGTTTCTTCAAGATCATGGTTGGAGGATCAATTTACCGAAAAGTTCATTGATTCCTCAGACAAGGGTAACCTTTTTAGGTTTCCAGATAGATTCAGTGTCCATGACTCTGTCACTAACGGACAAGAGACGTCTAAAATTGATTTCAGCTTGTCGAAACCTTCAGTCTCAATCATTCCCTTCGGTAGCCTTATGCATGGAAATTCTAGGTCTTATGACTGCTGCATCGGACGCGATCCCCTTTGCTCGTTTTCACATGCAACCTCTTCAGCTCTGTATGCTGAACCAGTGGTGCAGGGATTACACAAAGATATCTCAATTGATATCTTTAAAACCGATTGTACGACACTCTCTGACGTGGTGGACAGATCACCATCGTTTAGTTCAGGGGGCTTCTTTTGTTCTTCCGACCTGGACTGTGATTTCAACAGATGCAAGTCTGACAGGTTGGGGAGCTGTTTGGGGGTCTCTGACAGCACAAGGGGTTTGGGAATCTCAGGAGGTGAGATTACCAATCAATATTTTGGAACTCCGTGCAATTTTCAGAGCTCTTCAGTCATGGCCTCTTCTAAAGAGAGAATCGTTCATTTGTTTTCAGACAGACAATGTCACAACTGTGGCATATATCAATCATCAAGGAGGGACTCACAGTCCTCTGGCTATGAAAGAAGTATCTCGAATACTGGTATGGGCGGAATCCAGCTCCTGTCTAATTTCTGCGGTTCATATCCCAGGTATAGACAATTGGGAAGCGGATTATCTCAGTCGCCAAACGTTACATCCGGGCGAATGGTCTCTTCACCCAGAGGTATTTCTTCAGATTGTTCAAATGTGGGGACTTCCAGAAATAGATCTGATGGCTTCTCATCTAAACAAGAAACTTCCCAAGGTATCTGTCCAGATCCAGGGATCCTCAGGCGGAAGCAGTGGATGCATTGTCACTTCCTTGGAAGTATCATCCTGCCTATATCTTTCCGCCTCTAGTTCTTCTTCCAAGAGTAATCTCCAAGATTCTGAAGGAATGCTTGTTTGTTCTGCTGGTGGCTCCAGCATGGCCTCACAGGTTTTGGTATGCGGATCTTGTCCGGATGGCCTCTTGCCAACCGTGGACTCTTCCGTTAAGACCAGACCTTCTGTCTCAAGGTCCTTTTTTCCATCAGGATCTCAAATCCTTAAATTTGAAGGTATGGAGATTGAACGCTTGATTCTTAGTCAAAGAGGTTTCTCTGACTCTGTGATTAATACTATGTTACAGGCTCGTAAATCTGTATCTAGGAAGATATATTATAGAGTCTGGAAGACTTACATTTCTTGGTGTCTTTCTCATCATTTTTCCTGGCATTCTTTTAGAATTCCGAGAATTTTACAGTTTCTTCAGGATGGTTTGGATAAAGGTTTGTCTGCAAGTTCCTTGAAAGGACAAATCTCTGCTCTTTCTGTTCTTTTTCACAGAAAGATTGCTAATCTTCCTGATATTCATTGTTTTGTACAAGCTTTGGTTCGTATAAAACCTGTTATTAAGTCAATTTCTCCTCCTTGGAGTTTGAATTTGGTTCTGGGGGCTCTTCAAGTTCCTCCGTTTGAACCTATGCATTCACTGGACATTAAATTACTTTCTTGGAAAGTTTTTTGTTTCTTATGGCCATCTCTTCTGCTAGAAAAGTTTCTGAATTATCTGCTCTTTCTTGTGAGTCTCCTTTTCTGATTTTTCATCAGTATAAGGCGGTGTTGCAAACTTCTTTTAAATTTTTACCTAAGGTTGTGAATTCTAACAACATTAGTAGAGAAATTGTGGTTCCTTCATTGTGTCCTAATCCTAAGAATTCTAAGGAGAGATCATTGCATTCTTTGGATGTAGTTAGAGCTTTGAAATATTATGTTGAAGCTACTAAGAATTTCCGAAAGACTTCTAGTCTATTTGTTATCTTTTCCGGTTCTAGGAAAGGTCAGAAGGCCTCTGCCATTTCTTTGGCATCTTGGTTGAAATCTTTAATTCATCATGCTTATGTCGAGTCGGGTAAAACTCCGCCTCAAAGGATTACAGCTCATTCTACTAGGTCAGTTTCTACTTCCTGGGCGTTTAGGAATGAAGCTTCGGTTGATCAGATTTGCAAAGCAGCAACTTGGTCTTCTTTGCATACTTTTACTAAATTCTACCATTTTGAAGTGTTTTCTTCTTCTGAAGCAGTTTTTGGTAGAAAAGTACTTCAGGCAGCTGTTTCAGTTTGATTCTTCTGCTTATAATTTCAGTTTTTTTCATTATAAGATTTAAACTTTATTTTGGGTGTGGATTATTTTCAGCGGAATTGGCTGTCTTTATTTTATCCCTCCCTCTCTAGTGACTCTTGTGTGGAAGATCCACATCTTGGGTAGTCATTATCCCATACGTCACTAGCTCATGGACTCTTGCTAATTACATGAAAGAAAACATAATTTATGTAAGAACTTACCTGATAAATGCATTTCTTTCATATTAGCAAGAGTCCATGAGGCCCACCCTTTTTGTGGTGGTTATGATTTTTTTGTATAAAGCACAATTATTCCAATTCCTTATTTTTTATGCTTTCGCACTTTTGTCTTATCACCCCACTTCTTGGCTATGCGTTAAACTGATTTGTGGGTGTGGTGAGGGGTGTATTTATAGGCATTTTGAGGTTTGGGAAACTTTGCCCCTCCTGGTAGGAATGTATATCCCATACGTCACTAGCTCATGGACTCTTGCTAATATGAAAGAAATGAATTTATCAGGTAAGTTCTTACATAAATTATGTTTTTTCAGACAGAACAAACACAGCACATTTTGAAAAAAAAAACTTTCAGATTTACTTTTATCACATGTCTTTGGTTTTCTTGATATCTAGATATGCTCAGGAGCATGCATGTGTTTTAAACACTATATGGCAATAACGCTTCTGAACCTATTTAGGTATGTTTTTCAACAAAGAACACCAAGCAAGCATAGTAAATTTGATAATTGAAGTAAATCTGAATAGTGAAATATTTTTTTATTTTTTTTTAACTATCAGAAAAAAATGCTCTATTGGTGGAAAGGGACAAACCTCTACTAACCTCACCAGAAAGAGGATTTTTTTTCTCTACAAATGTTCCTTATGTCAAAATACCAAAATTAAAGATTTTAAAGGGACAGTCTAGTCCAAAACAAACTTTCATTATTCGGATAGGGCATGTAATTTTAAACAATTTTCAATATATCCGCGGCCTGCACCTACCAACCCCCCCCGGCTTAAGCGGCAAGTTGATTTATCTGAGTTTCGTGTTTCAATAATTAATAGTCCTAGCAGTCCTTGCTATCCTCTATCCTACCAACTGTTATACCAGTGCTGGCACAACAAAGCTGAGAACCTGACGAACATAATGGCAGCCGTCGACAGATGGCAGGAAGCATTACTGCAATCGCTCGAAGATCATTTCTCTGAGCTAAACCCAGAGCAACAGCAGAGAGTGCGGGCGCTGAACATCCAGTGTGACCATCAATCACAGACCATAAAAGTCACCACCACTAGTGTTCCAGAACAGAACCATGTGATTACTTACCCAGGCAAGAGTCGTGTTCGCCCATCCGTGTTGGATCAGTGTGGAGGAATTGCGCTCAAAGCTGCCAGGCCAATTTCCTTGGAGATCAGACGAGATCGAGCACAGGGACTGATCTGTATAAAGTGAAATTTGCTTCTAATGGGAGTAGTGGTTGCAGGGACATAGAGAAGGTGCCCTCCAGGGACCTCACAGCTTCTCACTGGGAGTCCTCTAACAGACCAGAAAACAAACAAGTAGAGATCTAACAAAGCTTGATTAACCCCCTTGATACCCTCTGTAGCGTTCCCTAGGAAGATGGATCATACTGACTCTTGGATCTATGTCATCATCGCTGGCAACCTGATATGCGTTCTCCCTGCATTACAGTTTATATTGTGGAAGGGGTTTCTGTACATGAGTTGGGACCCTGGAGGTTTATTACATCCTGACCTTAGGTGAAGCACAAGTGTGAGATGGCTTTCATAAATATTAGCTTTTCTTGCAAGCTGAAATTAGTATGGTTGCTCCAGCAGAGACTTCCACTAGGTTACATATATTTGGTGGACATCCCATATTTACTGGTCACTACTAGTTGTAGGGGTGACATATGTGCAATAGTTTTGTTTTAATGCTATCTGACCAACACCTGAAATATATTTAGCGCTACTATGACCCCCCAATGTTCATATACAGTTAGCCCTATTATGTAATTTCTATACATTTGAAGTTCATTATGTGTCTAATCTGGTTTACAATGTGTACTGCTTTTATGATATAATATGTCCTATGCTATATTTGCTGCATTGAGCAGTGCTCTGTTTATATATACTTTTATTAAGCAGCTGCAGCAACTTAAAATTCACATAGATGGTGAATGAATTATCTTGAGCTCCAGTGCCTCTGCAGTCAACACTGTTGTTTTAGTTTATAGTTTAACACTGCATCAATTTCACTTGTTTATACGGTAGGAGATAACTTTTAAAAGCCTCGCTTCTGAGCTATATGCAAACACCTTAGTACTGATATTTCAGAGTTTATCCGATAGTTATATGATAACCATGACTTGTTAACATGCAGCTTAGACCCCTTGCCCACGCATGATTTCATACTTGGTAAATGTTCTTAGCTGCTTAGATTGGAGTTATCTATGTCTTCTAATAATATTACTACGCTAGCACTGAAGCAAGGACATATTGATCATCTCTAATTTCTGACCATAATACTATTCATATTGGCCATGTAATATGCTTATGTTTACTTACCTACACAACTAAGATATTTCTACTAAGAAGGTCCAAAAGTGGCCTTCTATTCAATTAAACCTCCTATTAATCATTGTTTTTTAGGTGGTCCAAAAGTGACCTCATGGTTCTTTGGAGGCTAAGAACATTTTGAGGACTTTTCTCTTTGTTTTTCTTACATTTGCTTTGCATTACAGGTACAATATAGACATTTAGATCTAGGTCTTTTTCTTTTACTATTATGGAGAGCGTTTGTTACTGAAAATTTTCACTTGGCCTACTATTTGTACAAACCTATGTTAATTGTACCTGTACATTTTATTTTGTGTATAAAATTATAAAAGGAACACAATCAATATGATAAATATATAAATTCCCTTTTTTTCTTTTATGTTCCCCTATAAATGAGCACTTTCGAGGCAACTTTTTCTTTTGCATTTGGGAATATATTTTATTTAAAAAAGCTTTAAAACTAGGTTTCCTTCAAAAATTCAAATTTACATTTTCAAATCTACATTTCTTACAATAGTTTAGTCCTGAATTTTTCCATCTAGACATAATTGAAGGTGTTGAATAAGACAAAAAAAAGTAAGCAAGAGTGATTCTATCTTGAAGACAATGTAGCTTTCAATGGTCCTTTCATACTACAGCTAAAAAATGGGAGAGGTTTCATAATCTGAAAAGGTATTGAACCATTTTTTGAAAAGAGCTTGTAGAAGCAGCAAACATTTTTGATTGTTAACATAATTGTATAATTGAGCACCGGATGTCAAACCTCACTCATAGTTAGAGATAAAAGATAGTAATTTATCCCAGTTCTCTACTTCCAATATAATATTCCCCTGCGAGTCTGGCTTGAAAAAATGCATATAATTGTTTATTAGACATGTGCATTTGTAACAAAAAAATCAGAATTAGTTCGAATTTATTTGTTACATTCGAATGGCCATGGACTAATCACAATTCAGTATAAACATTTAATTTATAATCACAATTCAGTATAAAAATTAAATTTAGTGAGAGAGAACCGTGAAATAATTCTGTTTGTGTAACTTGGAACCATCTGAATCAACATAACACATACCAAACTTCCAAATTTACAAATCGAATCGGAAACAAATACATCCGAATACATCTGAATTTATTAGAATCCGAATGAGGTCAAAACGAATACATTTGAATGTATCCAAATCTATCCGAAACAAAATTAGAAAAATTCCGAAACAAATTTTTCCACTGCGCACATGTCTATTGTTTATTGAATCAATTATAATTTGCTTTGAGATAATCAAAACTATCAATATTTTTCCCTTGAATATCTATTAATTTGGACATGTATATGAGACCATTCTCGTGCTGTAATTTGAAAACCTTTGATGTCTTACTTACTGAAACATTGGGGTTACCCCTTATGGTGAAAAAATTAAAGAAAGCTAATTTTACCGATTAACATCTTACATATTTTTTGCCAAGCTAAAATTTGGCTACTAAGGCATAACAATCTTTTCATTTCGATAGGTAACTTATTAAATTGTATTAATGCATTAAAATGTTACGGTTTAACTATATTTTGTTTTGAATCCAAACCATAAGTAGAGGTCTTAGTTTCCTTATTTAAAAAAAAATAGTAGAGCTTTGTTAGGACTCAAAAAGTTCCTTTCTTAATTAAAAATTGTATGTTTTGCATTAAATATAAAACTTTGGTTTGAACAATCATTTTTATCAGATAGATTTTCCCTGACAATGTTATAGGTAGATGAACCTGTCTTCTTATATCGTCCAAAATGTTGTTTATGAGAGATGTATAATTTGTAATACCATTTATTAGGCTACTTAGATATTTGTATTCCTAAATAATTAAAGTATTTCTCTAACTATCTAAAAGGGAGGTTTTTAGGTGAATTCCTTTTTTCTTTTATAAGCCATAATATTTTGGATTTTTTAAAATTAATTTTATATTTTTATATTTGGGTAAGATTTCCTTGGAGTCCCTTTATAAATAATAACATATCATCAGCATATAACGAAAGTTTTAGTTCAACATCGCCAACTTCAATTCCTTTTAACTTATTTCTAAGATTTTTGGGATAATGGCTATAATGCTATATTTAATAACAGGGGAGAAAGGGGGCATCCCTGTTTGTGTGCCTCATTTTAACTTCACATATGCAGATATTTAACCATTGACTAATAATGCATAATTCAGTGCATTATGAAAAAACGTAATAAATCTCAAAAAGTTACCTTTAAAACCAAATTTGCCTAAAGTATACATTAATTTGTCCCATTTTATTGGATCAAAGGCTTTCTCTGCGTCAAGTGATAAGATAATGAAATCTGGTTCTATTTTATATTTTTCATTATTAATCTCCCAAATATATGAAATTGTATTTAAAACTTTATGTATATTTGATGAGGAGGATCTGCCAGTAATAAAACTTGTTTGATTAGGATGAATAATTTTAGGGAGAATTAGTTGTACTCTTTAAGCTAAAATACTTGTCAAAATATTAAGAGTTTAAGAGGTATATTGGTCTATAAGATGATAAATCTTCTTAAGCTTTTCTTAGGATGAGAAGAATAAAAAAAAAATTAAAGAGATTTTCCAAAATTAAGCTAATCTCCTGAACTAATTTCGTAAAAGATCAGGTCCTGACGCTTTGTTTACAGCTAAAAAATTACAATATTTCTTGTTTATTAAGTTCTTCTAAATGCTCAGTAGAGATCTGGGAAACGTTAAATATCCCAAAATTCCCTCTTCTTTGATTGATCAATTTGCCTAGTTTGATATACTTCCCTAAAATAGTCAACACATTTTTTTAAAAAATTTCTTCCTGATATGTATAAAACAATGAATCTTCTTTAATAACATTATTTATTTTATTTTATTTTTAATTTTGGCTTATGAGTTGAAATTAAAAAGTTAGTATGCAAGCAAAATCCGATGCACACAAAATGTGGAACTTAGAATATCGCCACCTCTTTAACGTATTCCCTGATAGGCTCCAATGGAGAGTAAACAGAAAAAAAGCTAGCATCCAAACTCACGCACCAACACGATCATGTTTATTCAAGTGTGCTCAATTTGACATAAAATATGAATATTTCACATTCCAATATTGTTCACATATTTTTGACATGTATATCTATATAAAATTGGACATTGGAATGTAAAATTCACTAAACACACAGTTAAACACCATATTAATTATTACAATTGTACATATACAGTATATTCCACTTTCAGGAAAATTTACTTTTTATTGTAAATACATATTTCTACATATATCTGTATATACCTATACCTGTACATCTATTCCTTATTCCTATAGGTAGAGATATGTATTTTACATTAACATTTTAACAAATATATAGAAATATATAATTAATAAGAAAAAAGTAAAAAGATTCTATGTGAAGAACAGAGGAATGTAAAATATGCATTTGCGGATCGGGTTTTGCAATTTCGATTTTATGCGTTCGGGTTAGTGCACATGAAAACTTAGTAATCTTAAGGCGCATTATTGAAATACTAAATATAACATTAAAAAAAATAATATATATATATATATATATATTTATATATATAGAAAAAAAGAAACAAGATGTGGTTCACTACACAGAGCTAATCTCACAATCTAAAATACACTGGTACGATTATAATAGTTCTTATAACAATGAAGTTAAACTGCTGTAGTAAGATATTTAATTCCACTTGCAGTTATTGGAAACTAATATGTACTGTTGTTATAATAGAGCAACTTAATTGCAGTAAAGCCCCATAAATGTATAAAAATTCCAGCTAGGTGACTCGTGTATGATGTTACTGCAATGAGACAACCTGTTTCTGTTGCATGAAAAAAGAAAAACCAGCTGAACTATGTTAGCTGTTAAGAGTATACCTATTGATACAAATATTAATTAACTATTTAGAAAGTTGTAAAAACAGAATGAGCAATGATTTCTGAAAAGAGCAAACTGCTACAATAAGTACATATGATGTTGTAAAGTGAAAAATAAACTGGTACTACAATGTAGCAAAAGTCATATGTGAGATATATAAATATCCACAATAAATGGGTAAAGTCTTATACGAGCAGTGATATTCTTATGTTCAAGTTGAACGCTCAATGTTGCAGACAGTTGAATAACAGCAATCCCCAAATAGACTCACAGGCTACTCACATTAGATGACCTCAATCGTATGAGGTAAGGAACGGGCGTTTGGAAGTAGTGAGTCCCTACACCGATCCTCCGGTAGTTAGCTATTGTTCCCGTGCGATGTCTTGGATAACTTTTGGCTTGTCAAATATGAATCAGATTCCGTGATATATCTTTCAATCCTATCCACTCCCCAGAATTTCCTTTGCAGGTGCCGGTGGTAGCGGTTTTTTCTTTAGTAGCTCCAACGTGTTTATATAAAAGGAAAAAACAAGGCACATAGCATAATACTGTTTTTTAAAAAGAAACTGATATTTATTTCTCCGATACTAGCGGGCTAGACCCGAGTCCTAAGTAACCACTGTATCAGTGATAATTTAAAATAAGCAGCCAGATTCAACACTCAGCCTTACGCGTTTCGAAGTTTAAAACTTCTTCCTCAGAGGCAGAGGGTAAATATCTGTTTCTTTTTAAAAAACAGTATTATGCTATGTGCCTTGTTTTTTCCTTTTATATAAACACGTTGGAGCTACTAAAGAAAAAAACGCTACCACCGGCACCTGCAAAGGAAATTCTGGGGAGTGGAAAGGATTGAAAGATATATCACGGAATCTGATTCATATTTGACTAGCCAAAAGTTATCCAAGACATCGCACGGGAACAATAGCTAACTACCGGAGGATCGGTGTAGGGGCTCACTACTTCCAAACGTCCGTTCCTTACCTCATACGATTGAGGTCATCTAATGTGAGTAGCCTGTGAGTCTATTTGGGGATTGCTGTTATTCAACTGTCTGCAACATCGAGCGTTCAACTTGAACATAAGAATATCACTGCTCGTATAAGACTTTACCTATTTATTGTGGATATTTATATATCTCACATATGACTTTTGCTACATTGTAGTACCAGTTTATTTTTCACTTTACAACATCAACCGTACTTATTGTAGCAGTTTGCTCTTTTCAGAAATCATTGCTCATTCTGTTTTTACAACTTTCTAAACAGTTAATTAATATTTGTATCAATAGGTATACTCTTAACAGCTAACATAGTTCAGCTGTTTTTTTCTTTTTTCATGCAACAGAAACAGGTTGTCTCTTTGCAGTAACATCATACACGAGTCACCTAGCTGGAATTTTTATACATTTATGGGGCTTTACTGCAATTAAGTTGCTCTATTATAACAACAGTACACATTAGTTTCCAATAACTGCAAGTGGAATTAAATATCTTACTACAGCAGTTTAACTTCATTGTTATAAGAACTATTATAATCGTACCAGTGTATTTTAGATTGTGAGATTAGCGCTGTGTAGTGAACCACATCTTGTTTCTTTTTTCTATTAATACGGTGTGATTACCTATAAGGGTAGTGTGATCACACTCTTTGGCTCACTCCAGCAGCTTTTCTCTTTGTGGTGTTAACTTTTTGCGCCTCCAGTGTGACCCACACCTAGGTGTGGCTCACATTACAAAAAATCTTTTTTAAACATATATATATATTAAAAATTATTAAACATACTGTAAAATATTCTAAATAATCCATAGAATATATTTATATGTTTTATAGTATGTTTAATAAGTTTTAATCATTTTTATTATAAGAATGTCAAAAAGCCGCAAAATACCCCTTAATTGCTTGTGCGCTACACTTAGCACCACTGGTAATCTACCCCATTGTTGGTTGTTATACCGTTTATTAAAATATCCAAATAAAGGGCAAGATTGCAAGTTGCGCAGCAAATCTGTTTTTCGCAATTGCAAAAACACTGCAGGGGGTTATGTTTTTTTCACATTTGGGGTTGCGCAGGTATTACAAGTTGCAAAATAATATTTTGCGTGCATGTTAACCCGCATAATCCAAAAAGCCAGATTGCATGCGTGTTCACGTATTCCCCCATAGAAGTCAATGGAGAAGACAAATAGGAAAAAAACAAAGTAAACCCCTATCTGTTGCGCAAAGCCCATGACGTATTCTCCTCAAAAAGTGTACATAAAAATGTGAATATTTCATATTGCAAGAATGTTTTCTTAACACAATATGATCTATTTATTTCTAAATATATATTTCTCTCTCTCTCTCTCTCTCTCTCTCTCTCTCTCTCTCTCTATCTATCTATCTATCTATCTATCTATATATATATATATATATATATATATATATGATGATTTTTTAACTGACATCTATTTATAGCGAGATATGTATATGAATATATATATGTCTAGATATCTCAAGATCTATATGTGAATATCTCTTTGAAAATCCATCTGATATTTTGTTTAACCCTTTGAGTGCTAATGACGGCTCTGAGCCGTCACAGAGTTTCTCACTCTGGTGCTAATGACGGCTCAGAGCCGTCATGAGCACTCTCCCACCTTGAGGGAGATCTGGGGGCTCCTTACTGATCCTACCCCGTCGATCGTGCCTGTAGAGTGACAGGCCTCGGCGGGGCTTCATGTGATGCGCGGTGACATCACGCGCAATTACGTGATGACGTCACCGCGCAACTTTATTTATACTTAACAATGTTAAGTATAGGAGGAGGGGCATGCTGCTTAGAAGCCTGTATCTCAGGCACGTAAGCAGCTACAGATCCCCAAGGCCCATTGTTGGAAAGGTAATCGCCTAACCTTTTCAACAGTGTAAGCTGTTGAGCCCTTATAACTTTTGTGTGCAATTTCTTTTTTTAAATAATTTTTATTAGACAGTGTTAATGAGTGTAACTGTACTTTGTTACTATGTATTTTTGATGTGTTTTGTGAAACTTACGTTGCAGAAAATTGCTAACTACAGCTCTTTGAGTGTGGAAAGAATTGTTGCGTAAAATTGCAATCGCTATTTTTTAAGACTTGTAATATCTGCACAATGAAAATTGATTTGCGAATAGACCATATCGCGCACAGAAAACTCATACCACGTGACTTGCAATCTTGCCCAAACTGTTTATTGTTTTTGCAGTTTTAACAGAACATGAAACTTATGCATTAACGGGTCAGTAAAGTCAACATCAAACTTTCATGATTAAAACAGAGCATGGAATTTTAAACAACTTTTCATTTTACTTCTTTTATCAAATTTGCTTTGTTTTCTGGTATCCTTTGTTGAAAAGCATACCTAGGTAGGCTCCAGAGCAGCAGTGCACTACTGGGAGCTAGCTGCTGATTGATGGCTGCACATATATGCCTCTTGTCATTGGCTCACCCTGTGAGTTCAGCAGTAGTGCATTGCTGTTCCTATGTTTACCCTTCAACAAAGGATACCAACAGAATAAACAAAATTGATAATAGAAGTAAATTGGAAAGTTATTTAAAATTGCATACTCTACAGTTTACAATATAAATTAAATGTTTAAATTTTATTTTAATGTCCATTTAACTAGTACATAATTTCCACTCCTGAAATAGCATGATAAATATTATTCTACATGCATCAATTTAGACTTTTTTTTTTTTTTTTTAAATGTAAGGTTTGTCTGCCCTTTCTTGTGTTTTTTTTTTTAACTCATTAAAATCATCTGTTCATCCATAATTTTGGAACAGAATATGCTTAGGTAAAACACTTGGATTAATTTGTTTTTTTTAGCTTGAGGCCATATTATAACTATTGGCTACAGTGTTTTAAGGTTTAGCAATTAAAACATTCCTCCCAGTGTTCCAATTTAAAAAACTAGGACTATCCATCCTAGCTGACATAGGTGTGGAGTTCCTAAGGAGTGACTGGTCTCGCTGGAGAAGCCTTTTATTATGGCATCATCTACCGTTTGGGCATTTCTGCTATACAAGGACAGACATTTTTTCTGAAATATATATAATGCAATACAGATGTTTCAAGCCACAGAGCACTGCTAGTCCCTACTGGAAACTGCCACTGTCCCAGTCAGCAGTGGGTTGCCAGGTTTTCAGTATTAAACTGGACAGTCCAGTACTTTCTCAGACTGTCCAGCAAAATCTATACAAAAATCCAGGACAGTAAACACTTCATGTACCTCCCTCTAAATATGGATGCCGCCATGTTGGAACTTGAGTTTCACTGCAGGTATCTCAAGGAGAGTTGCTGCACGTGTTCAAACATGTCATCAGTGGAATGCATTGAAAGCTAGATTTCAACATGGTGGCACTCATGGCTAGAGGGAGGCGGGGAATAACATCTATACTATACTTTAAAAATATTTAAAGAGACATTAAATACTAAATACATTTTATAAGTCCCCTAAGTGTCAACTAAATATAAACAGCCTTCTAAGGGGCTGAATTATCAAGCTCCGAATGGAGCTTGATGCCTCTGTTTCCACGCGAGCCTTCAGGCTCGCCTGAAACATCAGTTATGAAGCAGCGGTCCAAAGACCGCTGCGCCATAACTGGTCCGCTGCCTCTGAGGCTGCGGTCTTTAATCAGCCCGATCCTATACGATCAGGCTGATTGACACCCCCTGCTAGCGGCTGCGAATCTGCAGGGGGCGGCATTGCACAAGCAGTTCACAAGAACTGCTTGTGTAATTAAAGGCCAACAGCGTATGCTGTCGGCATTTATCGATGTGCGGTGGACATAATATGCTTCATCGTATCATGTCCGCTCACACTTTGATAAATTGACCCCTATGCATCTAAACATTGCAAATATGGCCCAGTGTGCATCTATTATATATTTCTATTATATATGCTATAGTCACTTTGAGAGTGTTAAATCATTGCTGTGTGTGTACTCCTGGCAGTCAAAGGTGTCAAATCACTGCTGAGTACATGTGATACTAGTAACTAAGGGGATAAAATGACTGCTCAGTTGTGAAAAATATACATGGTGACCCTAACATTCAACTTTTAAGGGAACATTGTGTGACTCCACCTACCACCTGTGCCCAGTCACGTATAGGTTGTCCGGTATTTTTATGGAACACAGCTCGCAACCCTAAGCAGCAGTCGCACAACTGAGCCATGATCAAGCAATAACTGTGTAGAATATAGCAGTGTTAGGTTTCTGAAATCTGAAGTCTCTTCAATTTTCTTAGGAAATGGAAAGCACAGTGCTCAGAGTTAATTTACAGGCGAACAAAATCATTAATGAACCGATATCAGTTTTTTTTGTTTTTGCTTTGCATAATGTAACATTTTATATTTCAAATTGTTTCATTTTCCCTTTAACAACATTTTTAACTTGGTAAATCATTTCCATTGTGTACTAAAGGGAAGAGCATTGTCACAGAGACATGCAGGCGGAATCAGTTCCTCTTGCTGCAGTATTTTCAGTTTTGAAAGAATTTACTTGTATGAATACCCTAATACCAATTTATTTCATATTTTATTTATATGGTGCCATAGTTGCTCATTTTTTTCAGCCCCCCCCTCCTTCCTTAAAGGGATACAAACCCAAAAACATTTTGTTGTGATTCAGTTAGAGCATACAATTTTAAAAAAGTTTCAAATTTACTTCTATTATCAAATTAGCTTTTTTCCCCCCATGTATTCTTTCTTGAAGAGATACCTATGCAGGTGTTTGGAGCACTATGTGGCAGGAAATAGTGCTGACATCTAGTGTTCTTGCAAATAGATAACATAAGAAAACTGCTGCCATATAATGCTACAGATATGTGCATGCTCCTGAGCTTACATCCCTGCTTTCAACAAACACAGACCGAATGATGTATTCAAAGAATTAGATTATCCTGGGTATAAAGACCAGATTTTCTCTTGTAAGATGTATCGAGTCCACGGATTCATCCTTACTTGTGGGATATTCTCCTCCCCTACAGGAAGTGGCAAAGAGAGCACCCACAGCAGAGCTGTCTATATAGCTCCCCCCCTTAGCTCCACCCCCAGTCATTCTCTTTGCCTACTCTAAGTAACTAGGAAGTGCAGAGCAAGTGTGGTGACAAATATGTTAGTTTTTTATTTCTCAAGCAAAAGTTTGCTATTTTAAATGTTGCCGGTGTGTACTATTTACTCTCTGGCAGAAAAGAGATGAAGATTTCTGCAAGGAGGATTATGATCTTAGCACTTTGTAACTAAGATCCACTGTTGTTCTCACAAGGGCTGAAGAGTACAGGAAAACTTCAGTTGGGGGAACGGTTTGCATGCTAAGCTGCATATGAGGTATGTTCAGACTATATTTTTCTAGACAGACTGTGTTTATTCTAGAAAAGGCTGGCAATATCCCCATGAGGGAAGGGTAAGCTGTATTCAGACACTTGGATAGGAATTTAAGCTTGCTTGAAGGACTCATTTGTTACTGGTGACACTGTTAGGAAAAAACGTTTTTGTTTGTTCAGTAAATGATGCAATTATAACGTTTTTTGAAGGGACTAAAGGGGTAATTGTGGCTTGTGTTAGGGTTTTTTAATCCACATGGTTAATTAAGAGGCACTCAGGTGTTTTTCTAATAGGCCTCAAAACATTGAGTGAGGTGGTAGGGGCCTATTTTCGCTCCTCAGTTGCACAGTTTCTTTTCCTTAGAGACATCCAACTGCTTCTCTAGAGGTTCCTGCTGTGTTTGAGGGCTGTAAAGGAGTTTTTTTCCCCACAAATCGTTCTAAAGGGCAGGTAGACGCCACAGCAGAGCTGTGGCAAGGTGCTGAAAGTCTTTTTTTTACCGGTTTTGACGTTTTTTCAATCCGGTTTTGCCATTAAGGGGTTGTTTATTTGCATAGAGAAGGAAGTAATGTTAAAGATGCTAAACACTCTCACTCTAATATGCTATACCCTAAGGTCGGGTTATCTCCTAAGTCCGGCCCAAAAAAGTGAAACTAGAAAAGACAGAGTGAGGGTAGCGCTAACAAAGCTTAGAGGAGGCAGTGCTCCATATTCACAGAGTGAACTATTGTATGATGTAGCAAGGAGTTGGAGTTATATAAAAATAATTGTATACTAAACCTCTAAGGGGACTAAATATAGTCATACACCAAGTCTAATGAACGCAATGAAAATTTAATTGTATATAAAAAAATAATAAAATAAAAATTAAATTATAAATAAATAAAATACAGATACAAATATTAGAAGGTGCCGGCACCAATGGCGGGGTTAAAAATGCAATAAACAATAATATGTTACAAATAGAACTTGATAATACATAAGAAACAGGTGGATATATTGTTAAAAACAATTTTATCGTAAGGACAGTCTCTGACACTAAGTATCCCAGTGGGTCTGTTTCGTGAGAAAAAAAGATAGCAAACAATTGTTCCCAATTTACCGTTTCTGTGTATCTTAATACCGTCCTCAAGTGGTTAAAACAGAGCTGTTAGTAGCCGTAGAGGGTAAATGGAAAGAACCGCTCCTGCGGTGGTGTCCAATACTTTGTTGGTAACAGGCGATGTTGTTAGTGCACTGCGATTTAAAGATGTAAAATCCCACTTTAACTGGATATCCTGTGTGTTACCGAAACTGTTTTACAGGTAAGTCTTGGGGCCGGGGTAGTTGCTGGCAGCCGTGACAGAGCTCTCTGGGCTGTACCTCCAGGTCCTATTACCTGTTCCGACGTGTGGGATAGTATGACTGGAATCCGTTATATCAGACAGGTAGTGAATGGACTGAGTGAGAACTCGGTAGATAGATCCTGGGTGAGGAATTACGCACATGTATACACCACTTTATTTAAAGACAGCTTTAATGCACCTCACCTACTAGAACCGAATTCTCTAAAGGGATAATAAGTAGATAATGGACAGATGAGCAAATCTACACGTTTCAGCCGGGTGGCCTTTATCAAGATGCTCATTGTGGTGTTGTGTAGATTTAAATATCCTCATGTGGTTCGTGATAGGTCCAAATTTGACTCCCACAGGGTGTGTTGTAGTCGTGAATCATCTGTCTATTAGACATTAATTAGTGAACAGTTTTTGTAACAATTCGAAAACATAGGAGAGTTGATGTGTTCTAAGCGGCAAAGACATATTACAATTATATATATATTTTACAATGCTATAAAATAAGCATGTTATTGAAAAGTAAGTTCTAAATTAAAAAAAATAATAAAATAAAACATTGATTATTACAAGAACTGAATAGTCCTTAGAGTTAACTTGGTGTACTAATCATAATGCAAATAAAAAATTCTAAAAAACAAGAGGTCATGTTAATCTGATGAAAGAGAATAGGTTATTAAAATTTAAAAGCATTTATCGATTTGTGATATTGTACTATCTCAATATGTGAGTGACTTAAATAAAAGGATATAATGACGAATGTAGTAAGAATTGAATAGATAATATAAATAATGGTTTATTCTATTTCAGACCATAGGATAATGTGCCAAAATAATTTGATTTGTATGGGTGTACTTTTGAAATACTTATGGTAGGTTATGAGAAAAAAAAGGGAAAGAAATAAAGTACATATTTCGAGAACAAGAGGGGGTGTTGATACTATAACTAAAAATATTCCAATCAAAGGGGAAAAATATAAATATTAAATAAAAGAAATAATGGGAGCCAGCCATGCACCCGGGCAGACATGTATCATTGTAGCTCCGGCTTTAAATTGACAAATTTTGTACTACTAAATGCCCAGGGTTGCTTAATTAAGCCCTAACTGAAGCCTGTGTCGTGGGGAGACAAACTAAATCATCTTATTCCTAGTGGGATTACTTGTTTGGAGCAGCTCGCTACCTGTTGTGGCAGAGACGGCAGAAGTAAGGAATATCGAGGAACGGCCATCTTGCTGACCCAGTAACGCCCAGGGTATTGTTTTGTGACTGTGGGCAACAAGCGACTAGATAATTCAGGGGCATAACCTTGGCAAATATGGAAGCAGCAGGCATAGATATCCTTGGCGCCATTGAGGTGTTGGTGCGCATTCACTTTCGTAAGCTAGAGGCGCATATGGTGGCGGCATTCAGTTTAAACCCACACTCCGATCTGGCGGCCCACTTGGAACCTGTGGCTGATAATAGGGCCATCTCTGCACAGCTTATACCTCCCACTTGCCCTCAGGAACTAGAGGGAAATCTACATTGTACAATGGAGGGAGAGTGCCAAGGGATCATCTCGATAACACAGGCGACCAAATATGTGAGAGAAAACACAGTACCGCATTCTAAAGGGCAAGGTGCTAAAATAGCAGCTAGAGAGCCAAACAAGAGGGAAAGCCTTAACGCAACTAAAGGTAAAATTGAGAGAATGAAGTCTATAGTCCCCCACAATACTTTGGTTGCTTGGCGTCAGCGCTGCAGTTGTTCTCGATTTATGCAGCATTATTTACTACCTGTGAGTTTGGGCGCCTTTTTCACCACAGGACCCATATGCAGCTACATTTGTCCGGACTATCCAGCTTTCTTGTTTGAGAGAGCAGGAATGGGGTAAATACTCTGATTTTCAATGTGGTGGATGGCTGCCCAGTCATTGATAATGTCCAGTCACTTAAAAGCCTCCACTTGGATTCACAGCACCTACGGCACAAATCATATTTGACTATGCTTATGTTGGTCTGCAGAGCCCATCTGCCTTAATATTAAGGAAATCCCCAGTGGCTGTTTGAGCTTAATCTTACCTGTCTGGTTCTATGGATATGGGGTTCAGGAGACCCCTCTGATTAAGTTACAGACTTTGACATCTGAAGTGGACTTGCAATATAAAATTTTCCTATTCAAAAGGGAGGGCATGGGATAAATAATGTGATTCTTTTTTTTTCAATAGTTCCACATACGTTTGCATGATGTTAAGCCTGTTATTGGTTTTTAAATTTCTTTTCTTTCAGCTCTTCACCATTAGTTACAAGTTTATTATTCTTGCCCTAGCATTCTCAGTCAGGCACAGCCACGCAATCTTATAATGTTACCTACTAGTCCCTTTAGGATACCCCTATAGTATATAGCCACACATTCACTCATGTGGATACTAATAGGACCCTTAGTACCCCAATAGTCAAAACTTGGACTCAGTGCATATTCTAACAACAGTAGGTATACCCAGACACGCTTTCTATACTGTGTTTACCCTGAAAATGTATATACTTATATGTGCGCTCAACTGTCTGTCGAGATTCTATGCCTAATACCGCGGGGCATAGGGCCCATGCCCCGTGGTAAACCTATTCTCTATTTGTTTTTTTCATGTAACTATGATTTGGACTGTTGGGGAGTGTTCTGTTTGGCTTACAGGTATACTGCATGAGGATCCTACATATCTGTTTTCGCGTTTGAATTGACATTACACAATGTGCTGAAATACTATTCCGATCGCCATATTTATGGGAGTCTATTAGGTGATCTGATGTTTCTTACACCCAAGTAATTAAGATGTCTGGTACATTTATTGGAAATAAGCTTTTCCCTCCATATGACACATATCTTGCCTACATTATCTGGCTTGTTTACGAATGACGCCATCCTCCCCCCCCCCATCCACATATATATATATATATATATATATATATATATATATAGGGATACTTTAGTGCGGTATCTGTGCTCAGAGTGTTACACCATGAACCTCCCCCAGCATACCACTTTTGTAATCGTATATATCCAATCCGAAATCTAATAACAAACTGTACATAGTTAAAACTTAGCTGAATTAAACCCAGCAGATACTATAGCTTGCACTAAGGAGTTATGTCCTATGCAGGGCCCTCTGCATTTGCGGAGACCACATCTCTATAGCGCTAGTCTTAACAAGCAGTGGACCAACTAAGCTAATAGCAAAATCTATATTATGACGCACCAGCCAGCGTATTTAAGGTTGTCATTATTGCTTTATCCTGCCCTATTTGTATAGCCTAGCATTTACTATGTTTTAAAACCCCCAGTATTTTATGTTCAGCAGCTTATTGGACTATTAGATACCTGCCATTTTCCCATGGTTGAACTTAAATATATATATCCATTGGTCCTTAATTAAGGCATGGTATTTAGTACACTAAGCACCTATGATATATTATATATGCTCCCCTGCCCTTCTTTTCATCCGCAGAGTCCTTAAGTTACTTACTTCATCCATCTTCCTGTTACTACCACCTCCTCCCCCCCCCCCCACCATAAAGTACCTCCTTTTATAGGAGATCTACCCACACGGCTTGTCTTTTCTATGCTGCATCTTTATCATAGTTCTTTCTCAATAGCACCATATGTCTTGACTTAACAACAACCCTTATTGGACCGCACCCTAACTACCTTCTTTAAATTTTACTCTAATTTACCATAGGTTCAAGATAGACTGTTTTTATCACTCTGTATCCTCTAGACATCATTTCAAATGTCAGGAGTCCAGAAGTGGCTTCTTTTATTAGGAGAGGAAAATACTATAACGTTGAAAATGAGGTTTCAGTTTTGCCTGTTACATACAAATATAGAGATGTTGCTTTGGGTTTTCTCGTGAAAAATCTTTACCTATATGTGACTATGGTATAGTTTTGAACTCCTAAGTAATGTCATAGTTTAAAAGACTGTTTCTAAATACATGTTTATTTGATGCTGTTTTGTCAATAACCTCAATAAAAAATCTATTTAAAATAAATAAAAGAAATAATAAAAAATAGAAAAAAATAGAAAAAAATAGAAAAAATATGGAAAAAATATAGAATAAAATATAGAAAAAAATATAGAAAAAAATATATAGGATATTCCATTCAAATAGAAAAAATATGCCATATATATTAAACTATTACCTACAAGTGTGAAGATTTAAAAATTGAATGTCCATGTAGATAGCAGATTTTTTTAGACTGCCATTAGAAATGCAAATGTCACTAGGGAGTTAGAGAAAAATAGTAAATATATGTATATTTTTTACATAGAAACATAGATATTGACGGCAGATAAGAGCCATAGGCCCAGCAAGTCTGCCCGACCTTACCTAACAGTATAAACTTATCTAGTTCGTAGGATAGCCCTATGCTTGTCCCATGCATTTTTAAAGTCCCCCACAGTGTTTGTTGCTACTACCTCTTGAGGAAGTTTATTCCATAAATCAATCACTCTTTCTGTAAAGAAGTGCTTCCTCAAATTACTTCTGAATCTACTACCCTTTAGCTTGAGCTCATGACCCCTTGTTCTTGAATTTTCCATTTTATGTAAAATACCCACAGCCTCAGTTTTACTAAACCCTTTAATGTACTTGAAAGTTGCTATCATATCACCTCTTTCCCTTCTCTCCTCTAAGCTATACATATTTAGGTCAATGAGCCTATCCTGGTAAGTTTTATTTTTTAGACCATGTACCATTTTGGTAGCCCTCCTTTGCACAGATTCAAGTTTGTTAATATCCTTCTGAAGATATGGTCTCCAGAACTGCACACAATACTCAAGATGAGGCCTAACTAATGATCTATAAAGTGGCATAAGAACCTTACTATTTCTGCTGCAAATACCTCTACCAATACATCCAAGCATTCTGCTTGCCTTACTCGCTGCATTACTACATTGTTTACTAAGTTTTAAATCACAATATGTATATTTTTCCATGTATATTTTTACAAAAAAGTCCGGTGATTAGATTATCACTGATTTCATTAGGAAAGAGTTGGGCAAAGAAACGATTTGTTATCAGAGGGATGGCTACCTTGAATTATAGGAGCGTAACCTAATTTAAAGCTGGATTTATTTGTATATATAGAAATCAAAAGATTCCATATTTACACTATGACCATTACTAGTTTCAAATGACTTTGTCTGTATGATTGTTTATTTTTTTAACTTAATTGAACTATGTCTGTTTGTTTATTGGCAGAAAAAACTTTACTAGGTTTTATGTTTATTTTATTGAATAAGTGAATGTAAATTTAATTCAGAATTTAAGCCATCCGGATAAAGTGTATTATAATGAAATATATATTCTGCTTCCTTTTTAATGAGAATGGTGTTCATGTTTCCTCCCCTTTTATTTAACTTAAGTTTTTTTATACCCCAGAATTTAAAATGTTTTAGGTCACTTTGATGAACTTCTTTGAAGTGGGAATATAGTTTGGTATCTGTAGCTTCATGTTCTATTTTTAACAAGTGTTCTCGAATCCTATCTTTCAACATTCTACTTGTTTGACCAAAGTAGAGAAGTTTACAAGAACATTGTATGCAGTAAATGATGTTTCTATCTAATTAACTCTTTTATTTTAGTGTGATATTTAGTTGTAGGAGAATGAAGTTCTTTTAGTTTTGTGCTATGCTGGCAGGATTTGCAAGTGATGCATGGGAAATATCCACTGAGTTGGTTACCTAACAAGTCTCTATCAGATGAATGGTTTCCTTTCTTAAATTCACTAGGTGAAAGTATCATTTTTAAGTTTCTTGCTTTCCTGAAAATTATATCTGGTTGGTCTTTTATGTTATGTCCTAGAACCTGATCTTGTTTTAAGAGATACCAATGTTTTTTTAAAATTTTCTTGATTTCTCCATATTGTGAACTGAAATCCGTTATGAATGGTATAAACAAGTCATCATGTTTACTAATTAAATTATTGGTTATTTTCTTTGATTTAGTTGTCAATAATGTATCTCTATTGATATGGACTACTTCAGATTGTGTTTTCTTGATGGTGACTGGGTTATATCCTTTATCTATAAACCTATCTGTGAGGATTTGGGACTGTAACTGGTAGCTTTCTTGAGAGGAACAGTTCTTTTTAATCCTCATAAATTGGCTTTTGGGAATATTGGATTTCCATTTTGTTAAATGGCAACTTTCAGAATGAATATAGTTGTTGGTGTCTATATCTTTGAAATAAGTTCTTGTCTGTATTTGGTTATTTTTAATCTCTATTTCAATGTCTAGAAAATGAATTTTACTACTACTGTATTCGTGAGTAAATGATAGACCCATGTTGTTCTTATTTATATCTGTGATAAACAGATCCAATAATTCAGTGTCTCCTTTCCATATTAGGAAAATATCATCGATGTATCTGCAATAGTGCACAAGGTTCGCCCCCCATGGGCCTTCGTTAATGTATAGATCTTCAAAGTGGCCCATGAACAAGTTAGCATAACTAGGGGTGAACCTTGTGCCCATTGCAGTACCTTTTATTTGCAAGAAGATTTCATCATTAAAAAGGAAACTGTTATTTGTTAAGATGAATTCTATACAATCGAGGATAAATTTATTTTGTTTAATTGGAAGTGTTTTATCCCTGTCCAAATAAATTTTGACTGCTGATAAACCTAATTTGTGGGAAATGTTGGTGTAAAGTGAACTCACATCACATGTGACGAATATATAGTTGTCTTGCCATATAAGGTTTTTTATTGAGTTGAGAAAGTGTGTTGAATCTTTAAGGTATGATTTAAGGTTAACAACATATTTCTGAAGAAAAAAATCTACATATTGGGATAAGTTGCTGGTGAGTGATTCTATCCCTGATATGATGGGACGGCCTGGAGGTTTAGTTCTGTGTTTGTGTACTTTGGGTAGAAAATAGAAAGTGGGGGTCTTGGGGTAAGTTATAACTAAAAAATTAAATTCTGACTGGTTGATAATGCCCTCTGTGCTAGCATACTTAAGGAGAGTGTCTAATTGTTTGGATTGTTTCTGAAGTGGGTTTGTTGTTAACTTCTTATATGTGGTTCTATCTTTTAGTAATCTGTTTGATTGCTCAATATAGTACTCAGTATCCATGACTACAATCCCTCCCCCCTTGTCTGCTGGCTTTATCACTATTTTGTTGTTGTTTTTTAATTCATTTAATATTTCAAATTCTTTTTTGGATAGATTGTTCCTCAATGGTTTGGTCTGATCTAATGATATAAGATCTTTCTTAATATTTTGTTCGTAGAGTTTAATGTGTTCGCTTTTCTCATTAGTTGGATAAAAGGAAGACTTAGGTTTATATTCTGTATGTAAATAGTCATCATTCTTAGACATTGAATTATATTGTACCGGATTTTTTAGAAAATATCTTTTTAGAGTGATCTTACGTATATACTGGTTAATATTAATTAATGTCTCGAATTTATTCAACTTACATGTAGGGGCAAATGTCAAGCCTTTACTCAGTACTTCTTCTTGTTTTTCATTTAAAGTCATTTGACTAATATTAAAGATGCCCGATTTATTATCTAATTTAGTTGATCTTATCTTTTTATTGTTTTGTTTAGAGGTTCCTCTCCCTCTTCTACCTCTAGTCTTCTTTTGTTTTGTAAATTTCTTTGTGTTTTTGCTGTATCTTGTAAGTTTTTTGAAGGCCCCGCTCTTGCGGGGGAGTACCCTAAAAAAGGTGTTTTTGTTGTTTCGCTGTTTTGCTTATTGCTTTCATGGCTATCATTTTACAGGCAACTTTGTAATTATTTTAACCATGTACAATAGCTATTAAATAGTTCAATCCGATTGGCTGATCCAAACAGCCAATCAGATTGAGCTCGCATTCTATTGGCTGTTCCGATCAGCCAATAGAATGCGAGCTCAATCTGATTGGCTGTTTGGATCAGCCAATCGGATTGAACTATTTAATAGCTATTGTACATGGTTAAAATAATTACAAAGTTGCCTGTAAAATAAATATTAATCCTAAAATAGCTACAATGTAATTATAATTTATATTGTAGCTATATTAGGATTTATTTTACAGGTAAGTATTTAGTTTTAAATAGGAATAATTTATTTAATAAGAGTTAATTAATTTTGTTAGATTAAAATTATATTTAACTTAGGGGGGTGTTAGTGTTAGGGTTAGACTTAGCTTTAGGGGTTAATACATTTATTAGAATAGCGGTGAGCTCCGGTCGGCAGATTAGGGGTTAATAATTGAAGTTAGGTGTCGGCGATGTTAGGGAGGGCAGATTAGGGGTTAATACTATTTATTATAGGGTTAGTGATACGGATTAGGGGTTACTAACTTTATTATAGTAGCGGTGCGGTCCGGTCGGCAGATTAGGGGTTAATAAGTGTAGGCAGGTGGAGGCGACGTTGTGGGGGGCAGATTAGAGGTTAATAAATATAATATAGGGGTCGGCGGTGTTAGGGGCAGCAGATTAGGGGTACATAGCTATAATGTAGGTGGCGGCGCTTTGCGGTCGGCAGATTAGGGGTTAATTATTGTAGGTAGTTGGCGGCGACGTTGTGGGGGGCAGGTTAGAGGTTAATAAATATAATATAGGGGTCGGCGGTGTTAGGGGCAGCAGATTAGGGGTACATAAGTATAACGTAGGTGGCGGTCGGCAGATTAGGGGTTAAAAAAATTTAATCGAGTGGCGGCGATGTGGGGGGGCCTCGGTTTAGGGGTACATAGGTAGTTTATGAGTGTTAGTGTACTTTAGAGCACAGTAGTTAAGAGCTTTATGAACCGGCGTTAGCCCAGAAAGCTCTTAACTACTGACTTTTTTCTGCGGCTGGAGTTTTGTCGTTAGATTTCTAACGCTCACTTCAGACACGACTCTAAATACCGGAGTTAGAAAGATCCCATTGAAAAGATGGGATACGCAATTGACGTAAGGGGATCTGCGGTATGGAAAAGTCGCGGCTGAAAAGTGAGTGTTAGACCCTTTTTTGAGTGACTCCAAATATCGGAGTTAGCCTAAAACCAGCGTTAGGAGCCTCTAACGCTGGTTTTCACGGCTAACGCCAAACTCCAAATCTAGGCCTAAGGCTATAAGATACTACTGTAAACATTTCGTTAAGTTTACTGCTTTTTTACAATGTTTTGCAGAACTTGTGCAGATTTTTTTCTCTTAAAGGCACAGTACCGTTTTATTTCTAAGTGTTATTTACTTTGATTATAGTGTTTTCCAAGCTTGCTTGTTACATTACTAGCCTGTTTAACATGTCTGACACCAAGGAAGATCCTTGTTCAATATGTTTGGAAGCCATTGAGGAACCCCCTCTTAGAATGTGTCCCAATTGTACTGATATGTCTATAAATTATAAAGAACATATATTAGCACTTAAAAATAGGGCAATAGATGATTCTCAGTAGTAAATGAGGGTTCGCCATCTAGCTCTCCCCAAGTGTCACAACCAGTAACGCCCGCACAAGTGACAAGTACCTCTAGTGCGTCACATTCATTTACTTTACAAGACATGGCCACAGTTATGAATACAACCCTCACTGAGGTTTTATCCAAATTGCCTGGTTTACAAGGAAAACGGGACAGCTCTGGGTTAAGGAAAAATGCTGAGCCGTCTCACGCTTTAGTAGCCGTATCTGTTATGCCCTCACAATGCTCTGAAGGGGCGGGGGATTTGTTATCTGAGGGAGAAGTTTCTGATTCAAGGAAAGACGCTTCCTCAGACAGATTCTGATATGACGGCCTTTAAATTCAAGCTTGAACACCTCTGCTTATTGCTTAGGGAGGTATTAGCAACTCTAGATGATTGTGACCCTATAGTGGTCCCAGTAAATTGTGTAAAATGGATAGATACTTGGCGGTTCCTGTTTACACTGTTGTTTTTTTCCAGTCCCTAAGAGGATTGTGAATATTATTGCTATGGAGTGGGATAGACCAGGTATTCCGTTCACTCCCCCTCCTGTTTTTAAGAAAATGTTTCCCATATCTGACACCATAAGGGACTCATGGCAGACAGTTCCTAAAATGGAGGGAGCTATTTCTACTCTGTCTAAGCATACAACTATACCTATAGAGGACAGTTGTGCTTTCAAAGATCCTATGGATAAAAAATTAGAGGGTCTCCTGAAGAAAATGTTTGTTCATCAAGGTTTTTCCCTCCGACCTATTGTATGCATTGTTCCTGTAACAACTGCAGCTGCTTTCTGGTTTGAGGCTCTAGAAGAGGCTCTTCAAATGGAGACTCCTTTAGAGGAAATTATGGACAGAATTAAGGCCCTTAAGTTGGCTAATTCTTTTATTACAGATGCCGCTTTTCAACTGGCTAAATTAGCTACAAAGAATTCAGGTTTTGCCATTTTAGCACGCAGGGCCATATGGCTTAAGTCCTGGTCTGCTGATGTGTCATCTAAATCTAAACTTTTGAATATTCCTTTCAAGGGTAAGACCCTATTCAGGCCTGAACTGAAAGAGATTATTTCAGACATCACTGGAAGGAGAGGTCATGCCCTCCCTCAGGATAGATCAAATAAGATGAGGACCAAGCAAAATAATTTTCGTTCCTTTCGGAACTTTAAGAGTGGTCCCGCTTCAGCTTCCTCTGCTACAAAGCAAGAGGGGAATTTTGCCCAATCCAAGTCAGTCTGGAGACCTAACCAGCCTTGGAACAAGGGTAAACAGGCCAAGAAGCCTGCAGCTGCCTCTAAGACAGCATGAAGGGGATAGCCCCCGATCCGGGACCGGATCTAGTAGGGGGCAGACTCTCTCTCTCTTTGCTCAGGCTTGGGCGAGAGATGTTCAGGATCCCTGGGCTTTAGAAATTGTGTCCCAGGGATAACTTCTGGAATTCAAGGGCTCCCTTCCAAGGGGGAGATTTCACATTTCTCGATTGTCTGTAAACAAGACAAAGAGAGAAGCGTTCTTACGCTGTGTAGAAGACCTATATACCATGGGAGTAATCCACCCAGTCCCAAAAGAGGAACAGGGGCTAGGGTTTTATTCAAACCTTTTTGTGGTTCCCAAGAAAGAGGGAACTTTCAGACCAATCTTGGATCTCAAAATTCTAAACAAGTTCCTCAAAGTTCCATCATTCAAGATGGAGACTATTCGGACTATTCTTCCTCTGATCCAGGAGGGTCAATATATGACTACCGTGGACTTAAAGGATGCGTATCTACACATCCCTATTCACAGAGATCATCATCAATTCCTCAGATTCGCCTTTCTAAACAGGCATTACCAGTTTGTGGCCCTTCCCTTCGGGTTGGCCACGGCTCCCAGAATTTTCACAAAAGTGCTAGTGTCCCTTCTGGCGGTTCTATGACCACGGGGCATAACAGTGGCGCCTTATCTAGACGACATCTTAATTCAGGCGTCGACTTTCCAGCTAGCCAAGTCTCACATGGACATCGTGTTGGCTTTTCTGAGATCTCACGGGTGGAAGGTGAAGATAAAAAAGAGTTCTCTCTTTCCTCTTACAAGAGTTTCCTTCCTAGGGACTCTGATAGACTCGGTAAATGAAAATATTTCTGATGGAGGTCAAGTTAAAACTCTTAACCACTTGCCGAGCTCTTCATTCCATTCCTCAGCCATCAGTGGCTCAGTGTATGGAGGTAATCGGACTCATGGTAGCGGCAATGGACATAGTTCCTTTTGCTTGCCTACACCTCAGACCACTGCAGCTATGCATGCTCAAACAGTGGAATGGGGATTATGCAGATTTATCTCCTCAACTGCATCTGGACCAGGAGACCAGAGATTCTCTTCTCTGGTGGTTGTCTCAGGACCACCTGTCTCAGGGAATGTGTTTCCGTAGGCCAGAGTGGCTCATTGTAACGAAAGATGCCAGCCTGCTAGGCTGGGGTGCAGTCTGGAATTCCCTGAAAGCACAGGGCTTATGGTCTCGGGAGGAAGCTCTCCTTCAGATAAACATTCTAGAACTGAGAGAGATATTCAATGCACTTCAGGCATGGCCTCAGCTTGCTGCGGCCAAATTCATCAGGTTTCAGTAGGACAACATCACGACTGTAGCTTATATCAATCATCAAGGAGGAACAAGGAGTTATCTAGCGATGATGGAGGTAACCAAAATAATCCGGTGGGCAGAGGATCACTCTTGCCATCTCTCAGCGATCCACATCCCAGGAGTAGAGAACTGGGAGGCGGATTTTCTAAGTCGTCAGACTTTTCATCCGGGGGAGTGGGAACTCCATCCGGAGGTATTTGCCCAGCTGATTCAGCTATGAGGCACACCAGAATTGGATCTGATGGCATCTCGTCAGAATGCCAAACTTCCTCTCTACGGGTCCAGGTCCCGGGATCCCAAGGCGGTACTGATAGATGCTCTAGCAGTGCCTTGGTCCTTCAATCTGGCCTATGTATTTCCACTGTTTCCTCTCCTTCCACGTCTGGTTGCCAGAATCAAGCAGGAGAGAGCTTTGGTAATTCTGATAGAACCTGCGTGGCCACGCAGGACTTGGTATGCAGTCCTAGTGGACATGTCCTCGGTTCCACCGTGGACTCTGCCAATGAGGCGGGACCTTCTAATCCAAGGTCCGTTCACGCATCCAAATCTAATTTCTCTGCGTCTGACTGCTTGGAGATTGAACGTCTGATTCTATCAAAGCATGGTTTCTCTGAGTCGGTCATTGATACCCTGATTCAGGCTAGAAAGCCTGTCACCAGGAAGATCTATCATAAGATTTGGCGCAAATATCTTTATTGGTGTGAATCCAAAGGTTACTCGTGGAGTAAGATTAGGATTCCTAGAATATTGTCTTTTCTCCAAGAAGGTTTGGAGAAGGGATTATCTGATAGTTCCCTAAAAGGACAAATATCTGCTTTGTCTATTCTGATTCACAAACGTCTGGCAGATGTTCCAGACGTTCAAGCATTTAGTCAGGCTTTGGTCAGAATCAAGCCTGTATTTAAACCTGTTGCTCCGCCATGGAGCCTAAACTTAGTTCTTAAAGTTCTTCAAGGGGTTCCGTTTGAACCTATGCATTCCATAGATATTAAGCTTCTATCTTGGAAAGTTTTGTTTTTAGTAGTTATCTCTTCGGCTCGAAGAGTTTCTGAGCTATTCTTTACAATGTGATTCACCTTACCTTGTTTTCCATGCAGATAAGGTAGTTTTGCGTACCAAACCTGGGTTTCTTCCTAAGGTTGTTTCTAATAAGAATATCAATCAAGAGATTGTGGTTCCTTCTTTGGGTCCTAATCCTTCATCTAAGAAGGAACGTCTGTTACACAATCTTGATGTGGTTTGTGCTTTAAAGTTCTACTTACAAGCAACTAAAGATTTCCGTCAAACATCTTCTTTGTTTGTTGTTTACTCTGGTAAACGGAGAGGTTAAAGGGCTACCGCTACCTCTCTTTCCTTTTGGCTGAAAAGCATCATCTGTTTGGCCTATGAGACTGCTGGCCAGCAGTCTCCTGAAAGAATTACTGCTCAGTCTACTAGAGCTGTGGCTTCCACATGGGCTTTTAAAAATGAGGCTTCTGTTGAACAGATTTGTAAGGCGGCGACTTGGTCTTCGCTTCATACTTTTTCAAAATTTTACAAATTCAATACTTTTGCTTCTTCGGAGGCTATTTTTGGGAGAAAGGTTCTACAAGCAGTGGTGCTTTCCGTTTAAGGTACCTGTCTTGCCCCTCCCTTCATCCGTGTCCTAAAGCTTTGGTATTGGTATCCCACAAGTAAGGATGAATCCGTGGACTCGATACATCTTACAAGAGAAAACATAATTTATGCTTACCTGATCAATTTATTTCTCTTGTGATGTATCGAGTCCATGGCCCGCCCTGTTTTTTAAGACAGGCATATATATTTTTATTTTAAAACTTTCAGTCACCACTGCACCCTATAGTTTCTCCTTTTTCTTCCTAGCCTTTGGTCGAATGACTGGGGGGTGGAGCTAAGGGGGGAGCTATATAGACAGCTCTGCTGTGAGTGCTCTCTTTGCCACTTCCTGTAGGGGAGGAGAATATACCACAAGTAAGGATGAATCCGTGGACTCAATACATCACAAGAGAAAGAAATTTATCAGGTAAGCATAAATTATGTTTTTTTTCTTAGGTTATATTAGTTGTGTATTTTTATATTAGAAGTGTATTTTTTCCTTGGCTTATTTTAATTGAATATTAAAATCTTTGAAACTTATCTGTACAAGTTTACTTTTTCACAACATGTCTGATATGGAACAAAAGCCTGCTCACACAAATTCATGCTTATTATGTTTAGATGCACAAATTGCAGCTCCTATGCAATTTTGTTCTTCATGTGTCAAGAAAACCTTACAAAATAAAGGTCAAATGTTAGAGCCGAATGTCTTTTAGGATGATGCTGTTAAAATAATACTTCATCTTTCTCCTACTACGTCCTAAGCCTCAATGGCGTCACATGCAGTGCCCTGCGGTTCCTCTATAACTCCTAGTGGAGTTTATTTATTTAAAAGCAGAAATTGCTGCCCGGATATCTTCAGCGGTATCTGCTGCATTAGCTGCCATTCCCAGATTACAGTGAAAATGCAAGAGGAAATCTAGAAATTCAGAAAGTTAGGTTACTGTCCACAGTTCTGCTTCCCAAGTTGCCCTTTTTCATAAGTCTGATGAGGAAGATACATCGGGACTTTCTGAGGGTGAAATCTCGGATTCGGACAGTATAATTCCTTCTTCTGAGACTGAGCTGGTATCCTTCAGATTTAAGCTTGAACACCTTTGTGTATTGTTAAAGGAGGTTTTAGCTATTTTAGATGACTCCAATACCCCTGTTGTTGTCACTCCTAAGAAATCTAGTAAACATAATAGTTTTGTTGATGAACCTTCCACTTCGGAGGTTTTTCCTGTGCTGGTCCGTGCTAGGGAGATTATCGCACAGGAATGGGAGAAACCAGAGGTGTCTTTTTCCCCGTCTCCCATTTTTAAGAAAATGTTTCCTGTCGAGGACTCCATTAAAGACTCTTGGTATACTGTACCCAAAGTTGAAGGGGCCATTTCCACTCTGGCTAAGAAAACCACTATTCCTATTGAGGATAGCTGCTCTTTTAAGGATCCAATGGACAAGAAGCTGGAGGTTTATTTGAAAAGATTTATGTTCATCAAGGTCTCTAACAGCAACCTGTGATGTGTAGTGCCAATGTGAATAGTGCAGCAACTTCTTGGTTTAACACCTTGTCTGATTCTCTTCAAGTAGAGATTTTCTTGGATGAAATTCAAGAGAGGATTAAAGCTCTTAAGTTGGCCAATTCCTTTATTGCAGATGCCATTTTACAGGTTGTTAGACTAGGAGCTAAAACGCCTAGTTTTGCTGTCCTAGCCCCCAGGGCGTTATGGTTGAAATCCTGGTCTGCGGACGTTTCCTCTAAAGTCAAGCTTCTGGCTATTCCTTATAAGGGTAAAACCTTGTTTAGACCCGGTTTGGAAGAAATTATCTCTGATATTACGGGTGGAAAGGGGTCTTTTCTACCTCAAGATAAGAAGAATAGCTCTAAAAGACGTCAGAGTAATTTTTGTTCCTTTCGTAACTTCAGAGGAAAGCCTTCTCCTTCTTCTTCCAAGCAGGAACAATCCAAGTCTTCTTGGAAACCCAATCAGTCTTGGAACAAGGGGAAACAATCAAAGAAACCCGCAGCTGATTCGAAATCAGCATGAAGGGATTGCCCTGATCCAGGATCAGATCAGGAGGGTGGCCGACTTTCTCAGTTCTCTCAAGCCTGGATACGAGATGTCCTAGATCCCTGGACTGTGGACATAGTATCCCAGGGTTACAAATTGGAATTCAAGACTTTTCCTCCCAGAGGCAGATTCCATCTCTCAAGATTATCAGCAGACCAGATAAAGAGAGAGGTGTTCTTGAAATGTATACAGCATCTTTCCTCCCTGGGAGTAATAGTTCCAGTTCCAGTGCAGGAAAAGGGTCTCGGGTTCTATTCCAACCTATTTGTGGTTCCCAAAAAAGAGGTAACTTTCCGTCCTATTCTAGACTTGAAGTGTCTAAACAAGTTTCTCAAAGTTCCATCCTTCAAGATGGGGGGACTATACGCTCCATTCTTCCTTTAGTATAATAGGGTCAGTTCATGACAACCATAGACCTAAAGGATGCATATCTTCATGTTCTTATTTACAGGGACCATCACAGATTCCTGAGATTTGCCTTTCTAGACAAGCATTTCCAGTTTGCGGCCTTTCCATTTGTTATAGCCACAGCTCCCATAATTTTTTCAAAGGTTCTAGGGGCTCTTTTGGCAGTTATCCGTTCTCGTAGAATTGCTGTTGCACCCTACCTGGAAGACATATTGGTTCAGACGCCATCTTTTCAATAAGCAAAATCTCACACAGAGATATTGTTGGCTCCCTATCACCTACTACAAGAGTAGTGTTCTTAGAGACCATAATAGATTCTCTATTGATGAAGATTTTTCTGACAGAGGTCAGGAAAAACAAAATAATTTCCGCTTGCCTCTCTCTTCAGGCTACTTCTTATCCTTCAGTGGCTCAATGTATGGAGGTAATTGGTCTGATGGTCGCTTCCATGTACATAATTCATTTTGCTCACTTCCTTTTGAGAGCTCTCCAGTTGAGCATGCTCAGACAATGGAATGGCAACCGGATCTATCTCAGATAATAGTGGGGGATCAGTCGTCAAGGGATTCTCTCCCGTGGTGGATCTCTCAGGATCCTCTGTCTCAGGGCACCTGCTTTCGGAGACCTTCCTGGGTGATCGTGACAACGGATGCCAGTCTGCTGGGCTGGGGAGTAGTCTGGAACTCGTTAAAAGCTCAGGGCCTTTGGACTCGGAAGGAGTCTGCTCTTCCCATCAACATCTTGGAGTTGAGGGTGATATACAATGCTTTATTGGCTTGGCCTCAGTTGTCCTCAGCCCAGTTTATAAGGTTTCAGTCAGACAACATAACCTCTGTGGCTTACATCAATCATCAGGGAGGAACTCGGAGTTCCTTAGCCATGAAGGAGGTTACTCGGATTCTTCAGTGGGCAGAGGCCCACAATTGCTGTCTCTGCCATCCACATTCCAGGAGTAGACAACTGGTGAAGCTGATTTTCTGAGCAGACAGACTTTTCATCCCAGGGAGTGGGAATGCTTAATTCTGTCTAAGCGTGGTTTTTCTGAGTCAGTCATTGAGACCATGATTCAGGCTTGCAAGCCTGTTACTAGAAAGATTTACCATAAGATATGGCATACATATCTTTATTGGTGTAAATCCAAGGGCTACTCTTGGAGTATAATTAGAATTCCTAGAATTTTATCTTTTCTTCTGGAAGGCCTGGAAAAGGGATTGTCAGTCAGTACCCCAAGGGTCAGATTTCTGCTTTATCATTTTTACTACATAAACGTTTGGCAGATGTGCCTGATGTGCAATCTTTTTGTCAGGCCTTGGTCAAAATCAGGCCTGTCTTTAAGTCTGTTGTTCCTTTTTGGAGCCTTAACCTTGTTCTTAAAGTTTTACAGCTGGTTCAGTTTGAGCCATTGCTTTCCATAGGTATTAAGTTGTTATCTTGGAAAGTTTTGTTTCTTGTTGTTATCTCTTCTGCTTGAAGAGTCTTGGAACTCTCAGCTCTGCAGTGTGATTCCCCTTATCTTATTTTTCATGCCTATAAGGTGGTTCTTCGTACTAAGTTAGGTTTCCTTCCTAAGGTTGTTTCTAATAGAAATATCAATCAGGAAATTGTTGTTTCCTCTATGTGTCCTAATCCTCCTCCTTCCAAAGAATGTTTGTTACACAATTTGGATGTTGTACGTGCTCTTAAATTCTGCTTACAGGCGACTAAGGTTTTTCGCCAGTCCTCTGCCCTCTTTGTCTGTTTCTCTGGGAAACGTAAATGTCAGAAAGCTACTGGTACTACACTTTCTTTTTGGTTATGAAGTATAATTTGTTTGGCTTATGAGACTGCTGGACAGCAGCCTCCTGAGAGAATAATGGCTCATTCCACAAAGCTGTTTCCTCTTCTGGGCCTTTCAAAGAAGCTTCTGTGGAACAAATTTGCAAGGCTGCAACTTGGTCTTTTCTACATACTTTTTCCAAATTTGAAATTTTTGCCTCGGCTGAGGCTTCTTTTAGGAGAAAGGTTCTTCAAGCGGTGGTGCCGGTATAGGACTTCCTGTCTTGTCCCTCCAGATTTATCCGTGTCCTCTAGCTTGGGTATTGGTTCCCAACAGTAATTACTCAAGTTGTGGGCTCACCATATCTTAGGAAAGAAAAACAAAATGTATGCTTACCTGAGAGAGGGAAATGATGGAGAAAGGACTTCCGGTGGGCGGGCTGAGGGAGTGAGCGTGAAGTTCAACTGCTCCAACCTCTGCATCACAATGCCGCATTAGCAGACCCTAGGCCCATGCAAGCCGGGACAAACCACGCTGCCTGCCTCCCCTAAGCTAAGGAAGAAAGGGCAGGATTGAGAGACCAGGCACTGACAAAAGTGACTGGGAAGCGTTTGGGAAGCAAGCAGCAAGATGGAGACATCAGTGCGAGAGTGAGTCTCTCCCCGGAAAGTCACAACCCGTTGTAATAGGTGTCATAACGGATGCCCCGTTTTCTGCTTCATACAAAGCTGCCATACAAAGGTGTTTCTGCGGTTGTGGAACGGAAAGGCGGTGCAAGTTGACACAGTTACTCAAAGAGATCTGAAGGAACCAAGTAAAAGATAAGTACTCTGGATACTGTTTATCTATTACATGTTGAATGACTGGTAAAGGGCTTTTGCCTCATTTATGTAATGGCTCACAAGTCTAGGGTAGGTGTGAATGGTGAAATAGAGCTGATAATTACGTTTGCCTAAGCACTATCCCAGTGAAGATGCCTGCAATCCTATCTGTTTAAATCACTACATACGTTGCATACGCGAGTTATTTATTGACCTAAAAAGTTTTGAAAGTGGAAAAATTGAATAGTGATGTGGCTATCTATGGAAAAAGAGGGTCTGTTTGAATTATTGAACATGGAATTATTACATGGCCTGTAAGTCTGGGGAAATGGAGGATTGTCACTCTAAGCAGGCATAACAGTACCCCAGTGAAGATGTCTGTAATAAGGGAGATAATAGGCCCTCTTTTTTTTTTCTTTTTTTTTAAATACAGCGAAGGATAAGTTCTTGTTATAAAGATATTTGGAAACCTTAATCGGAGATTTTTCTGGTTTGGTCTAAAAGACTGGCTGTTGTTTGTAAGATCTTTGCTGATACAAAACAATAGAGTGATTCTAGTAGAAGCCAACTTTGAAGAAAGGTGTCTATCACTCAGCTAATAGGAGTAGGATAAGGAGGCTTATATGAATAGCTGGAACTGCCTTTGAAGTGCTCTTTATTCTAACCAGTTTACTATAATATATTGGGATATATTAGAAAATAAAGCAGCAGGGTTTGGAAAAGTCCTAGCAATGCTGTAATTGGTTATACTATAACTGACCTAATATTAAACTGGAATTCTTGACATATGGTTTCTCTTATCCCAGAATAATAGTTATTAGCTGACTTTCTTTCTTTTGTGTGAGAACATTTTTCTTTTGTTCGTTTTGCTTGGAATACCTAATCGGATGCATCTTCACACAAAAAAAAAGGAATTTTTTTTTTGGGTTTGTTTTCTTTGTTCTATGGACTCTGATAACATAAGATTTGGAGCTGGAAAGTGCTCAAAATTATGAGAATATGTAATCTGCTAGTGAAGAGAGTTGTATGTAATATCCTGATGACATTTTATGTGATTCGGTATTAGATATTGCCTGTGGTTTTTGTTTTTTTGTTTTTTTATTCCCCTGGTTCTCTCCCTCAACTGATTTAAATATCTTGTGCAGGGAAGCAGTAGGGTCCGGCATTATTGAAAAGTGTTGACTCTTACAGATCTATCTCTCAGCACTTAGGTCATTAACTGTTTGTTTGGGTTTTTTTTTGTTTGTTTTTCTCACTTAATAGGAGGTATCTCTCTTACACTTGTCTAATTTTCTCATTATTGTATCTTTTTTTATTTTGTTTGAATAATACATAATCCCACTTTCTTTTCTTTCTTCTTCACATTCACTTATCACCTGCACTATTGTGGGGTTTTTTTTTTTTTTTCAGCAACACAATATGTTCACAATTTGAAAGACAATTCTCCTATGATGGCGGCTAAAAATAGGGAGAGAAACAAAAATAAATATAGTACTGAAAGTATCACTACAGAATCAGGGGAACAGTCATTCTTGAGCTTAGAAACTCAATCAATTATTACCCAGATGTCGAATTTAATGTTACCGCAATTTTAAAATATAAGCAAAGACATCTTGGAGATATCTAATGATTTAAAACTGTTTAATGCGAGAATGGAGGAGGCCGAGAATAGAATCTCCAATTTGGAGGATCAACTTGTTGATAAAGAAACAACTATTAAAAGGTTAGTCTCACAAACCAACAAGCTACAGGAAAGGTTAGACTCACTGGAAGATAAGGCAAGACGGAATAATATTAGAATACTTGGCGTTCCAGAAAAATACTTAAATGATGATTTCGAGAAATTAGTATCAAAAGAAATCCCAAAATGTATGCAAATGCTTTTAACAAGAGAAATAATAGTGGAAAGAGCCCAAAGGATTGACATTAGAGCTACTGAAGTGCAGACTAGGTCTTTAAACAGAGCTTACCCCAGACCAGTAATGGCAAAACTTTTAAATTACCAAAATAAGGTAGAAATTATGAAGGCATATAAAAGAATTCAAAGAACCCTTGGTACTTGATGATTCAAAAATATTGATATTTCAGGATTTTTCAATAGAGACAGCAACTAAGAGAAAGAGTATCTCAGATTTGTAGTCCAATTATCTTAAAGGTTGAATGTAAGGAAGGTATTAAAATATTTGGGAATACACAAGAAGCAAAACACTTTCTGGATATGTTATTAAAAGAATAAGGATTATGGGGTTAATATCTGTATTTTATTGGGCTTCTTTCTACATCACATGGGCCACTTGGAAACTAAGAAATTGGGTATAAGTTATCTTTGTATATGTGGAAGAATTACAATTATGAATATGGACATAACCATAAAGGAGACATATATATTGGCCTGTATGTGCTTTGGGTGAAAACTTTTTATGCAGTGGAAAAGATCATAATTATGGACAGATTACGATGTAACTTTGTAAACCTCTCCAGACCTGGTCCAAAATTTGCCTTTTGTTTTTGTTGGTTCGTTTTTTTGTTGTTGTTTTTTTTTTCTCTCATTCCTCCCCGATGCTATTCACACTCCTCTCCATGTGCATAAGCTCCCCAATGCTATTCACACTCCTCTCTTTGTGCATAAGAGTCTAGAAAGATGATCAGCAGTGTAGTGACATTAACATCTTGGAATGTGGCGGGCATCACCTCACCAATAAAAAGAAAAGCAATTATTAAACATTTAAAAAAACTTTATATTGACATAGCTCTTTTACAAGAAATAAGATTGAAAGAAAAGGAAATCTCTAAATTAAAATGTAACTGGGTTGGTGAGGTGTATGCAACGCTTTGCTCCATAGACAGAAAGGGGTTGCTATATTAATTAGTAAAAATTTGGAATGTAAAATTCTGGAAACGGTTTTAGACGTAAACTCATGATATTTAATATTGAAAGTAGAAATAAAGGGCTCAGTTTTGGTAATATGTAACATCTATGTCCCGAATGAACTTGATTCAGAATTTTGGTCTAGAATTCAAGCATGGGTAATAGAGTATATGGACTATAACTTAGTAGTAGCAGGGGACTTTAATTTAACTCCTCAATTTCCGATAGATAGACAAAGTACCCACAACAGAAGTTTTGATAATAGACTAAAAAGGAAGGGAAATTATTTAGGAATTTGTGCAAAATTATTAAATTGCGGGATATCTGGAGATTTAAAAATCCTGACGAGAAGGCATATACTTGTGTATCTAAGAGATTTTCCTCATTGTCGAGAATAAATATATTCTTGATTTCAGAATCGTTAATGAAAAAGAGATAATGGTAGATATCAAAGAATTCACATTATCAGATCATGCGCCAATTACGCGCCAATTACATTAAAAAATAGTAGCAGCCGTGGGAAATCAGGGCAAAAGAAATAATTTTTTCTTCCCTAAATATATGAAGGGGAATAGTGCATTTAGAATCTACCTTAATACTAAATGGATTGAATTTTTAGAACATAATGTAGAATATTGGGACAAGATTGAAATTTCTTTCATGTAATTAGCAAGAGTCCATGAGCTAGTGACGTATGGGATATACATTCCTACCAGGAGGGGCAAAGTTTCCCAAACCTCAAAATGCCTACAAATACACCCCTCACCACACCCACAAATCAGTTTTACAAACTTTGCCTCCTATGGAGGTGGTGAAGTAAGTTTGTGCTAGATTCTACGTTGATATGCGCTCCGCAGCAGGTTGGAGCCCGGTTTTCCTCTCAGCGTGCAGTGAATGTCAGAGGGATGTGAGGAGAGTATTGCCTATTTGAATTCAATGATCTCCTTCTACGGGGTCTATTTCATAGGTTCTCTGTTATCGGTCGTAGAGATTCATCTCTTACCTCCCTTTTCAGTTCGACAATATACTCTTATATATACCATTACCTCTACTGATTCTCGTTTCAGTACTGGTTTGGCTTTCTACTACTTGTAGATGAGTGTCCTGGGGTAAGTAAATCTTATTTTCTGTGACACTCTAAGCTATGGTTGGGCACTTTTATATAAAGTTCTAAATATATGTGTTCAAACATTTATTTGCCTTGACTCAGGATGTTCAACATTCCTTATTTCAGACAGTCAGTTTCATATTTGGGATAATGCATATGAATTAATCAATTTTTTTCTTACCTTAAAATTTGACTTTTTCCCTGTGGGCTATTAGGCTCGTGGGGGCTGAAAATGCTTCATTTTATTGCGTCATTCTTGGCGCTGACTTTTTTGGCGCAAAAATGTATTTTTCTGTTTCCGGCGTCATACGTGTCGCCGGAAGTTGCGTCATTTTTTTGACGTTTTTTGCGCCAAAAGTGTCGGCGTTCCGGATGTGGCGTCATTTTTGGCGCCAAAAAATATGGGCGTCACTATTGTCTCCACATTATTTAAGTCTCATTATTTATTGCTTCTGGTTGCTAGAAGCTTGTTCACTGGCATTTTTTTTCCCATTCCTGAAACTGTCATTTAAGGAATTTGATCAATTTTGTTTTATATGTTGTTTTTTCTATTACATATTGCAAGATGTCTCCGTTTGTCCCTGAGTCAGAAGCCACTTCTGGAAAAATGCTTACTGAGTTTCAGTTTCTACCAAAGCTAAGTTCATTTATTTTAAATTTTATAAATGTTTATCTCTAACTATGGTTTGTAATAAGTTATTATGATATACTTTTACATGCAGATTCCATTAGTATTTATGCTTTATACATTTCCATTCTTAAGTGCAAGAAATGTTTAGAAGATTTATAAGAAATATTTTTTCTGATTAAGGCTATGTCTGACTTCGTGCCTTCTAATACGATTTTTAGGTCTTTTTCACTTCTTTTTTTAATTATTGAAGTTTCAAATGACCAACAACATACTGATTTATCCTTCTCTGATGATGTTTTTTTCTCTTTCAGAAATTCTCTTCATCAGATATTGACACTAACAAATCTACTTTTTTATATCATTTTTTTATTATTAAAGTACATTTGTTCTTTGTTGAAGAGGTGTTGATTATTTTGGATATTAAGGTAACTAGTTCTTTAAGACTAGCTGACACTATTTCTGCCTTTTTATTTCTTCTGTGATTTCAGAGGTTTTCTTTCCAATTCCCCATACTAGGGAATGGAATAGGCTGAGAATTGTCTTTTATTTTTAAACTATATTCTTTGTCAGCAGTTAAATTCAATTTGGAGGGTTCTCCAATTTATTGGAGCTATCTCTACTCCTACTAATTATGCTATTGTTTTTATAGCAAAATAGTATTTATTTTCCTTTATATAGTTGTATCTTATTTTTGGAAAATTATTTAGTTTCAGGTACTTTTCTTGGTCCTGTGATATTGCAATTGCTTCATTTTTTCTGTTTACTTTAAGATCAAGTATCAGATCATGATTTATTTTAGCATTGTTAAGGGACAACATTTACTAGACTAGGTGCCGTTGCATTTGTCTTGTTGTTTTGCATTTTGCAAGTCCTCTGTTTTGACTGGTCCTTTAAACTGGACTATCATGCTAATGATTTCATTTGTGTCTTCATTTTATTGAATATATTCGCAAATGAGGGTTAATCTATGTCTTTAGCTATTTTAGCTAGAAGAATTCTGTGATTTTTAAAAAAAAATAAAAAATCCATATTTCTTTTGTTCTAAGATAATCAATTATAATTGGATTCAATTCTTAACTGTTACTATGGGCTTCAAGATTGAGTTCTAAGACTAAAACTTTAAGCTTATACTAGTTTGGTTGTTCTTATTAAGGAACGAATCCTGAGTTCTTTCCCAAGTAACATGTTTTTTAATTGGGGTTCGAAATTAGCTCCCTAATGTTGCGATGCACATGCCGTATTCCAGCTTGGCTGGTAAGGGGCAGGTTAAGACTTCTTTGAAATTTATTTGGTTCTATTTTGTCCAAATTTCTTTGATTTTATTCCAGTAAGGCTAACACTTTCTTTCAGTGTGTTTCTGTCCTATATATTTTGGATACTGTTGAGGCATGGCTGGGTTCCCATGGGGTTCAAGCGCTGCTCAGACCTGGAATCTTCTGGGGTTTTTATTCCAGTTCCTTTTCTAGGAACTGGGTTTTGGAGTTTTATTCAAACTATTTTGCCTTTTTGTGGTCATTGATAGCATTATTTGTTTTCTTTAGATACAATAAATGCGTATTCTTCATTTTTCTGTTTTCATTCAGATTATTTCCTGAGGATGCTGATTCTCATATGTTTCACTTACTCTTCAGGACATAGTTAGAGGATCTTTTTTCAAAAGCTCTTAATTCCTCACGCAATGGTCACCTTTTTTTTTTAGGTTTCCAGATGGTTTATGTCACTATCTTTGTCTCTATCAGACAAGGGACAATTTGTATTGGGTTCCGTCTGTCGGTACCTTTAGTCTCTATTATTTCCTTCAGTTGCTATATATGCATAGAAGTTTTAACAGCATTGGATTCAATTCCCTTTGCTCATTTTCAATGGAAAGATCCTTTCCAGCTTTTTATGAGTGTTGTTTCTTCAAGAACATGGTTGGAGGATCAATTAACCAATCAGTTTGTTGATTCCTCAGACAAGAGTAACCTTTTTTTAGATTTCCGGATAGATTCAGTGTCCATGACTCTGTCTCTGTTGGTCAGGAGACGTCTGAAATTGGTTTCAGCTTATCGAAACCTTCAGTCTCAATCATTCCCTTCGGTAGCCTTATGCATGGAGATTCTAGGTTCTTATGACTGCTGCATTGGACGTGTTCCCCTTTGCTCATTTTCACATGCAACCTCTTCAGCTCTGTATGCTGAACCAGTGGATTATACAAAGATATCTCATTTAATATCTTTAAAACTGATTGTTCGACACCCTCTGACGTGGTACAGACCACCATCGTTTAGTTCAGGGGGCTTCTTTTTTTCTTCCAACCTGGACTGTGATCTCAACAGGTGCAAGTCTGACAGGTTGGGGTGCTGTATGGGGGTTTCTGACAGCACAAGGGGTTTGGGAAATCTCAGGAGGTGAGATTACCAATCAATATTTTGGAACTCCGTGCAATTTTCAGAAGCTCTTCAGTCATGGCCTCTTCTAAAGAGAGAATCGTTCATTTGTTTTCAGACAGACAATGTCACAACTGTGGCATATGTCAATCATCAAGGAGGGACTCACAGTCCTCTGGCTATGAAAGAAGTATCTCGAATACTGGTATGGGCGGAATCCAGCTCCTGTCTAATCTCTGCGGTTCATATCCCAGGTATTGACAATTGGAAAGGGGATTATCTCAGTCGCCAAACGTGTGTCCTATATATTTTGGATACTGTTGAGGCATGGCTGGGTTCCCATGGGGTTCAAGCGCTGCTCAGACCTGGAATCTTCTGGGGTTTTTATTCCAGTTCCTTTTCTAGGAACTGGGTTTTGGAGTTTTATTCAAACTATTTTTCCTTTTTGTGGTCATTGATAGCATTATTTGTTTTCTTTAGATACAATAAATGCGTATTCTTCATTTTTCTGTTTTCATTCAGATTATTTCCTGAGGATGCTGATTCTCATATGTTTCACTTACTCTTCAGGACATAGTTAGAGGATCTTTTTTCAAAAGCTCTTAATTCCTCACGCAATGGTCACCTTTTTTTTTAGGTTTCCAGATGGTTTATGTCACTATCTTTGTCTCTATCAGACAAGGGACAATTTGTATTGGGTTCCGTCTGTCGGTACCTTTAGTCTCTATTATTTCCTTCAGTTGCTATATATGCATAGAAGTTTTAACAGCATTGGATTCAATTCCCTTTGCTCATTTTCAATGGAAAGATCCTTTCCAGCTTTTTATGAGTGTTGTTTCTTCAAGAACATGGTTGGAGGATCAATTAACCAATCAGTTTGTTGATTCCTCAGACAAGAGTAACCTTTTTTAGATTTCCGGATAGATTCAGTGTCCATGACTCTGTCTCTGTTGGTCAGGAGACGTCTGAAATTGGTTTCAGCTTATCGAAACCTTCAGTCTCAATCATTCCCTTCGGTAGCCTTATGCATGGAGATTCTAGGTTCTTATGACTGCTGCATTGGACGTGTTCCCCTTTGCTCATTTTCACATGCAACCTCTTCAGCTCTGTATGCTGAACCAGTGGATTATACAAAGATATCTCATTTAATATCTTTAAAACTGATTGTTCGACACCCTCTGACGTGGTACAGACCACCATCGTTTAGTTCAGGGGGCTTCTTTTTTTCTTCCAACCTGGACTGTGATCTCAACAGGTGCAAGTCTGACAGGTTGGGGTGCTGTATGGGGGTTTCTGACAGCACAAGGGGTTTGGGAAATCTCAGGAGGTGAGATTACCAATCAATATTTTGGAACTCCGTGCAATTTTCAGAAGCTCTTCAGTCATGGCCTCTTCTAAAGAGAGAATCGTTCATTTGTTTTCAGTCAGACAATGTCACAACTGTGGCATATGTCAATCATCAAGGAGGGACTCACAGTCCTCTGGCTATGAAAGAAGTATCTCGAATACTGGTATGGGCGGAATCCAGCTCCTGTCTAATCTCTGCGGTTCATATCCCAGGTATTGACAATTGGAAAGCGGATTATCTCAGTCGCCAAACGTTACATCCGGGTGAATGGTCTCTTCACCCAGAGGTGTTTCTTCAGATTGTTCAAATGTGGGGACTTCCAGAAATAGATCTGATGGCTTCTCATCTAAACAAGAAACTTCCCAGGTATCTGTCCAGATCCAGGGATCCTCAGGCGGAAGCAGTGGATGCATTGTCATTTCCTTGGAAGTATCATCCTGCCTATATCTTTCCGCCTCTAGTTCTTCTTCCAAGAGTAATCTCCAAGATTCTGAAGGAATGCTCGTTTTTTCTGCTGGTGGCTCCAGCATGGTCTCACAGGTTTTGGTATACGGATCTTGTCCGCATGGCTTCTTTCCAACCGTGGACTCTTCCGTTAAGACCAGTCCTTCTGTCACAAGGTCCTTTTTTACCATCAGGATCTCAAATCCTTAAATTTAAAGGTATGGAGATTGAACGCTTGATTCTTAGTCAAAGAGGTTTCTCTGACTCTGTGATTAATACTATGTTACAGGCTCGTAGATCTGTATCTAGGAAGATATATTATCGAGTCTGGAAGACTTACATTTCTTGGTGTCTTTCTCATTATTTTTCCTGGCATTCTTTTAGAATTCCGAGAATTTTTCAGTTTCTTCAGGATGGTTTGGATAAAGGTTTGTCTGCAAGTTCCTTGAAAGGACAAATCTCTGCTCTTTCTGTTCTTTTTCACAGAAGGATTGCTATTCTTCCTGATATTCATTGTTTTGTACAAGCTTTGGTTCGTATAAAACCTGTTATTAAGTCAATTTCTCCTCCTTGGAGTTTGAATTTGGTTCTGGGGGCTCTTCAAGCTCTTCCGTTTGAACCTATGCATTCACTCGACATTAAATTACTTTCTTGGAAAGTTTTGTTTTCTTTTGGCCATCTCTTCTGCTAGAAGAGTTTCTGAATTATCTGCTCTTTCTTGTGAATCTCCTTTTCTGATTTTCCATCAGGATAAGGCGGTGTTGCAAACTTCTTTTAAATTTTTATCTAAGGTTGTGAATTCTAACAACATTAGTAGAGAAATTGTGGTTCCTTCATTATGTCCTAATCCTAAGAATTCTAAGGAGAGATCATTGCATTCTTTGGATGTAGTTAGAGCTTTGAAATATTATGTTGAAGCTACTAAGAATTTCCAAAAGACTTCTAGTCTATTTGTTATCTTTTCCGGTTCTAGGAAAGGTCAGAAGGCCTCTGCCATTTCTTTGGCATCTTGGTTGAAATCTTTAATTCATCATGCTTATGTCGAGTCGGGTAAATCTCCGCCTCAAAGGATTACAGCTCATTCTACTAGGTCAGTTTCTACTTCCTGGGCGTTTAGGAATGAAGCTTCGATTGATCAGATTTGCAAAGCAGCAACTTGGTCTTCTTTGCATACTTTTACTAAATTCTACCATTTTGATGTGTTTTCTTCTTCTGAAGCAGTTTTTGGTAGAAAAATACTTCAGGCAGCTGTTTCAGTTTGATTCTTCTGCTTATAATTTCAGTTTTCTTCATTATAAGATTTAAACTTTATTTTGGGTGTGGATTATTTTTCAGCGGAATTGGCAGTCTTTATTTTATCCCTCCCTCTCTAGTGACTCTTGCGTGGAAGATCCACATCTTGGGTAGTCATTATCCCATACGTCACTAGCTCATGGACTCTTGCTAATTACATGAAAGAAAACATAATTTATGTAAGAACTTACCTGATAAATTCATTTCTTTCATATTAGCAAGAGTCCATGAGGCCCACCCTTTTTGTGGTGGTTATGATTTTTTTTTATATAAAGCACAATTATTCCAATTCCTTATTTTTTATGCTTTCGCACTTTTGTCTTATCACCCCACTTCTTGGCTATGTGTTAAACTGATTTGTGGGTGTGGTGAGGAGTGTATTTATAGGCATTTTGAGGTTTGGGAAACTTTGCCCCTCCTGGTAGGAATGTATATCCCATACGTCACTTGCTCATGGACTCTTGCTAATATGAAAGAAATGCATTTATCAGGTAAGTTCTTACATAAATTATGTTTTTGTGGGAAACAGCAAAGACTATTCTCAGGGGAGATATAATTAGTTTTATGACTCGGTTTAAAAAAAATGTAAGGCCAGAGAGGTGCATCTAGCCAATCAATTAATAAACATGTATACTAGGTATCTCCAAGAGACATCTAAAAGTAATTGGTAAAAATACATTAATGCGAAACAAGAGAGGGATGCATTCTTGTTACAAAATGCATATAGAGAAGATATGAAAAATAAAGCTAATTTTATGATACATGGAAATAAGACGGGTAAATACCTTGCTAATCTTACTAGGTCTTTAAAAAAGGCAAGTCGAATGGAAGCCATAAGGCAGGAAAAAACTAGGGTGACAAGTCTTGATGAGATTTCTCAAATCTTCCATAATAAGTTTCAAGAATTCTACACTGGTAGGGGAATTAATGAGAGGAATGAAAAAGAGTTTTGGGAAAATATAGTCTTACCAAGAGTAAATAGCGAAAAATTTAAAATTGTGAATAAAACTATTACTGAGGAAGAAATAGAAATGGCGATTAAGAAAGCGGCAGATAATAAGTTGCCAGGCCCAGATCAGTTGCCAACAGAACTTCATAAAATGTTGTGTGAAGATTTCTTACCAATTTTAATGAAGCTATTTAATGCGTACTATATTAAAAATAATCAAATTTCTAAAAATTTTACAAAAGCAATAACTGTATTAGTGTTAAAAAAAAGGAAAAGATCCAGAGGCAACAGATTCTTATAGACCAATCTCGTTATTGAATTTGGACTATAAGATATTAGCCACAATAATAGCAGATAGACTTAAAATTGTGATAAATAATTTAATTAATCCAAATCAAACAGGATTTATGAATGGAAGGACATTAACTTTAAACATCAGGAGGACCTGTTTAATTTTAGAATATTTTTGGAATTTAAAAGATCAAGAGGAGAAGAAGAATGTAGAAGATGCAGTTTTAATAACTATCAACGCTGAAAAAGCTTTTGATGCAGTCCAATGGGACCATCTGGTGTTATCTATATTTGGTTTCACAGGACATATTGCAAGGTATATTAAAGCTATTTATAATAGCCCAATTTCTCACCTGAGATTGTATTGGGAAGAGGAACAAGGCAGGGTTGCCCCTTATCCCCTTTATTGTTTAATCTAGCTATTGAACCGCTTGCTCTCAAATTATGCCAGATTTTGCAGGGGGTTCTGTGTAATACAGTTGAAACAAAAATACTGCTTTACGCTGATGATGTTCTTTTATTTATAAGAAATGCAAAGAGAAATATACCCCTGCTAATTGACTATTTGAATAAATATAGTTCATTTACAGGCTATAAAGTTATTATGACTAAGTCTGAGTTAATGTGGTTAAGGAAAACTAATGACTCTCCTAAAAATACTATATTTAGAGAAGTAGCCGAAGATTTTATATAAATTACATTTGCCTCTCGTAGTTAAAAGAAAATATGTACAACTATTTAATAGAGGGCTACTATCTTCTGGGGAAAAAAAAGAGAATTATATTTTCATTAAGCAATTTAACTCAATTAAAGAGTCTAGGAGGTTTTGCACTTCCCTCTTTTCAAAATTATAATATTGCCTGTTTAATTAAAATAGCGGCGGAATGGTTGGTAGAGGCAGAATATTTTACAGTTAGAGAATTGGAAGAGACAATGATAAAACCTTACTCAATAAAAGCGCCACTGCATATAGACTCTGGATCATTACCCAAAGAATGTAAAAAAATTAAAACGATTATCACAGTAATAAGAGCTTGGCAAATTTTCTGTAAAAAAGTGGGGATATGCTATAAGCTTTCTAAATACTGTACAATTCCAGGGAATCCGCTATTCTTAGAAGGACTGAAAGCTGAAGTATTTTATAGGTGGAGAAGAGTAGGTCTTGTATATATTTGCCAAGCCCTAGAGCAAGTGAAAGGCAGGAGGAGGATGAAATCATTCGAAGATTTGAAAACAAAATTTGGATTACCGAATAAAGATTTCTTCGCATATTTACAGCAAAGGCATTGGCTAAATACTTCTTTCAGAGGGGCATATCTATCAAGCTCCGTATGGAGCTTGAAGCCCTGTGTTGGCTCGCCAGAAACACCAGTTATGCTCCAAAACCTGTCTGCCTGCTCTGAGCAGGCGGACATACATCTCTGCAATTCAACCCGATCGAGTACGATCGGGTTGATTGACACCCCCGTGTTGGCGTCAGGGACCGCAAATCTGCAGTGGGCAGCGTTGTACCAGCAGCTCACAAGAGCTGCTGGTGCAATGCTGAATACGGAGAGAGTATTGCTCTCCGCATTCAGCGAGGTCTGTCGGACCTGATCTGCACTGTTGAATCGGGTCCAACAGACCTTTGTTAAATAGGCCCCTGAGTCTTTAAGGGAGAGGAGAGTTGGGGTAATATAGAGGATTGCTTGGGTTTATGTAAAGCTGGTAACCACTCGATAAAGAAATGGTATCATTGTATTATGGGAAAAGAAGGGAGTATAGGTATGAATCATCTAGTTCTAAAATGCATAATAAAGGAATTTATGAGGTGAATATAGAGACGATTCAGAACAGCTTAGTTAGTGCAGAAGAGGCAGCTAAAGCGACTAATTTTAGAGAAGCACATTTGAATATACTTTTTTTTTAAAAAAAATCAATTTTTATTGAAGTCATAAACAGATACAACATATAGGGTATGCCCCGAAACATTTACATATAAATGTATACACAGAATTATTAGAAAAGCATTGCAAAAAAGAAACCCAAGTAGAAAAGGCATTATGTATCCAAGAATTTCCAGCGTTATTATAAAATTTGGGCTATCAGTATAAAGACTTCAGTTTTATAATATGAGATCATAAAAGTAACATAGACAAAAATGGCCCTCTCTGTGCAGAATAAAAAATAAATTAGGATATCTATTCAGGTAATATTAGGGCCAGGGGGGAGTTAGCTTTATGGTTTTATGGGGAGGGGGGAATGCAGCGGGCGAGAGCCGCTCGAAAAAGAGTAAGGGGGGAAGTGTGGGGGGGGGGTGGAGCCAGTTAGCATATCAGTTTAGTATAAACCATTGGGTCTCTGAGCTTTCAAATACACTACTAGTAGAGTTATCCTCTAACAGATTCTCATACTTAAGAACATAAGTAAAACAGACAATTCAACGTACAACGTATTAACTTTAAAAAGGGATATGCTGCCTAGCTATAGGGATATAATTACATTATGAGCTATGTGCGTAATGGAAGAGATTGATGCAGCTATATACTAACAATAATATAACACTAAGCAGTACATCTCCAGTGAGAGTGGAGAGACATAAAACCTAACAATGATAAGTCCCTTAAGGTTGTAACATATTTCCAATACTCAGTGTCTTGTAGATACAAACAAGACCCTTATACTTGTCACTAATATCAAATTCTTGGGATCTAGATAGAAAAAGTACCAACTCAGGGTTAAGAACATATTGAAGTTAAAGATCATTAGTATTTAGGTTACACTGGTCAGTATGTGGCAGTTTTTATAGGGTTCTGTCAGCAGTGAGCTATCTGTTACAGAAACTTAGGGTTAGTGGTGAGAAAATCTCACAGGGTCTCATGATGACCTCCCCGGGATAAACAAGTGTAAAGAGGACAACTTAACCAATAATTCCCAGTATTTCACTGTTTCACTAGAGTCTCAATAGTACTCAAGGATAGGAAGAAAGGCAGGTGTGGTTATATGGGAGATCAGTAACTTCAATAGTCCGGTAGATTATAGGCATACAAAGTCCTTCTGTGTCAGCTTAGGCTTTTTATCATATAAAAGTACATTGCCCTTTAGATGCTCATGTAAGGGTTAATTAATAGGGAGGACCGTAGTTTACTCAGGGTATAACAATGGACAAATTCTTAGTGAACCCTGTATATAGTGGTGCTTTAGGGTCTATTTAAGAGTAGAATGTAATGCTCCGTGTAATGTTTAGCGACTAAGGTATTCCACTGTTAAAACTATTTAGTATATAGATGTAAATGTTAGGCCTGTAAGTTATATAAGAATTAGCTACAGTAGATCTCCAAACTACAATATATACAATAATGGAGCAAGCAGAATAATATAAGGAATGACCTAAGATTATTGAAGTTACATAGGTGAGTGGATCCTCTAGGCTTAATAAATGGGGTTGATAAAAGGTTAGCATAAAAATAACAACTGTGTACTATTAAGACCCGCTAAACAGAACCCTGATGTGAATACCCCTTTATGCGAATAAGCTACAAGTGATGATAGCAGGGTGAAATCTAGTTATGTGCTAGGAACGATGTTTACTAATAACTGTACAGTAGGCATCTAAGTCACAGAGTTGATAAAAACAATTCAGGAATTATGGACAAAACAAAGTTGTAGGGTTATTATAGTTCATGAGACCAGATATGGTGAGTAGATTGGACTCAGCTAGGTAGGAACTACTAATAATACACGTTGTATAAGAAGCTGACCTTCAGTGTGTTTAGTGGCAGCTTAGTGGTGATTCAATTCTTGTATTAATCATATCATAGAGCCTTTTTCTCTCTAGACGGACGTGTTATTTTGCTTAGACATTGACCTCAGTAAATATAGTTTTCAACTAAACACACACAATGGAACTATCCCATTTTATCTAGTATCAAGTAGAGGGTAAGAAAACTCATTACAGAGTAATCCTCACTAAAGTAAATTTGAATGGAAAGGCGAAATAGACCTGTGGGGTACAAATGTGAAGAACCTTAGTGAACTTGTAAATACCATTTTATATGCAAACAGTTAATAATTAAGCAATAAAATAATACAATTGTATACATTGCTACGTAAACACAAAACTGAAGTCCAAACAACATATGTAGTTTAGCAAATATATATAAAAAAAAAAAATAGTGCACAATTTTGAGCTTATCTTGAAATAGGAACAGGTGGGATATCCTCACAAAAATCGGATGTGAACACTCAGGGCTTGCGGCGTGTGCGATAACTGAACCCTTCAGTGTGTACCATAATGTCCTATTCTTTAGCCTACGCCTACAGGTAATAGTGACCTCCATGGAGAAAGCCACAGTGTTAAGTCTCTGTAGTTAGTTTTTTAAACTGGTGCAGAGTCGGTTCCCAGCAGACGTGTGGTGCTCTCAGGGTGCAAATATAAGCTGGCATCTCTAAAAAGTTTTCTGCAATCCAGAAGGTCTGAGCTTGACATACATGGAGCGGAGGCTGTATTCGATAGTGCGGAACTGAGAGGCTGCAATCCAACATGGGCTTGATGTTTCCCAGCGACCGGCCGCATCGCTAGGAAGCCAAAAGTAAGTTCCTCTGTGTCCGTTCTGTGAGTAGGATGTACCCCCGTCGCCACTGAGTGTTCGGAGCATGCCTTCACTATATCTGGGGTTGTCTCGCTGCCCTGCCATCCATTTTGCTCTGCTTGCTCCTCAAGATCAGCGGCAGGAGATCTAACTTGTTCCATCTCCCCGTGGGCACTAAAGAGGGTTTGAGTTAAGATACCGGTTTTGTCAGGTATGTCGCTATGCTCGCCCCTCAATGTGTCCACAAGGGAGACAAAATACACGTCCATCCTGTCTGCCATCAGTTGCAAGAGATGTACAATCTCCATTATTGGGTTATTACCTCTCTTTTTGTATATGTGGGATACGTTGGCTAGTAGAACAGTGCTTCCTCCTCTTCAGGGATATAAACATCCAGGCTATAGTGCACACAGCTTGCTGATTTTCCAAGTGTGCTGAACCGGCTTAGGTCTAGGCGTGCCGAATATGCCTCAGTGCGTAGCGTTATTATGTGGTAATCTCTAGAGATGTTTAAGTCAAGAAAAGAAAAAAAAGAAAATTTGCAGGTTCCACTGTCTTCTCCAGTAACTAAGCTTATTGTAAGTGTCTTTTAAGAAGAGTAATATAACATTTTAGATGTTTAAATGCCTTGGTTATAGCTGGAGCTCATAGTAGCTGCATCCACTTGCTTTGGCTGGTGGTTCCGCCCCCCCCCCCCCCCCCCATTTGAATATACTTAATCAGCTTTATCTTACGCCATCGCTTTTACATAGATGAAATGCAGCAAGATCAGACAAATGTAGTAAATGTCAATGTCCTTCTGCTGAGACGCTGCATTACTTCTGACATTGTCCTAAAATTAAACAATTCTGGATGAGGATAAATCATTGGATACAGAAAATAATAGCTGAAAATATACAAATACGATTAGAAACAGTAATATTTCTGCTGCCAAAGAATAATAGATATAGAAATAGAGAATTTATTAACTTTTCAATTCTGGTAGGAAGGAGTCTAATTCTCAAGAAATGGATTGAAAGGAAGAGCCCAACTATTGCAGAATTCTGTAATAATATATATCTATATGATTATCGAACAATGTGCGGTAGATCTAGATAAAGATCATGGTATTTCTCGGTTCTTTCAGAAATGGGCTGACTTGATTAAAGCATATCCAAAGGATCTGCAAAAAAAATATGGCCCTTTCGATACTCCAATTATATCAGTGAAATGATGCTGCGGGGGGAAATTTCTCTAAACATTTTTAATGCAAGGTAGAGACAGTATGGGGGAGGGGGGGGAGATAGATGAAGAGAGCGAAGTGGAGAATTTTTACCCAATGTTATATTTTCCTTTTTTTTTTTTTTTTTTTTGTTGATGCTGTTTTACTTTTGGACCAGAGATGTGAGAGGGATGAGGTACGATCAGGGAATTCTGATCAAGGAGGAAAGAAAAATAAGGTCATATATAAAAACCAACATGGTGTGTTTGATTGTTTTTTATAATTTGACCTATGAAATTTAAGAGTGAAGCACAACTATGTGTCTAAAAATGATCTCTCCTCTAATATGAATATGAATAAAAAAAATTTTGCAATATACAGGGAGTGCAGAATTATTAGGCAAATGAGTATTTTGACCACATCATACTCTTTATGCATGTTGTCTTACTCCAAGCTGTATAGGCTTGAAAGCCTACTACCAATTAAGCATATTAGGTGATGTGCATCTCTGTAATGAGAAGGGGTGTGGTCTAATGACATCAACACCCTATATCAGGTGTGCATAATTATTAGGCAACTTCCTTTCCTTTGGCAAAATGGGTCAAAAGAAGGACTTGACAGGCTCAGAAAAGTAAAAAATAGTGAGATATCTTGCAGAGGGATGCAGCACTCTTAAAATTGCAAAGCTTCTGAAGCGTGATCATCGAACAATCAAGCGTTTCATTCAAAATAGTCAACAGGGTCGCAAGAAGCGTGTGGAAAAACCAAGGCGCAAATAACTGCCCATGAACTGAGAAAAGTCAAGCGTGCAGCAGCCAAGATGCCACTTGCCACCAGTTTGGCCATATTTCAGAGCTGCAACATCACTGGAGTGCCCAAAAGCACAAGGTGTGCAATACTCAGAGACATGGCCAAAGTAAGAAAGGCTGAAAGACGACCACCACTGAACAAGACACACAAGCTGAAACGTCAAGACTGGGCCAAGAAATATCTCAAGACTGATTTTTCTAAGGTTTTATGGACTGATGAAATGAGAGTGAGTCTTGATGGGCCAGATGGATGGGCCCGTGGCTGGATTGGTAAAGGGCAGAGAGCTCCAGTCCGACTGAGACGCCAGCAAGGTGGAGGTGGAGTACTGGTTTGGGCTGGTATCATCAAAGATGAGCTTGTGGGGCCTTTTCGGGTTGAGGATGGAGTCAAGCTCAACTCCCAGTCCTACTGCCAGTTTCTGGAAGATACCTTCTTCAAGCAGTGGTACAGGAAGAAGTCTGCATCCTTCAAGAAAAACATGATTTTCATGCAGGACAATGCTCCATCACACGCGTCCAAGTACTCCACAGCGTGGCTGGCAAGAAAGGGTATAAAAGAAGAAAATCTAATGACATGGCCTCCTTGTTCACCTGATCTGAACCCCATTGAGAACCTGTGGTCCATCATCAAATGTGAGATTTACAAGGAGGGAAAACAGTACACCTCTCTGAACAGTGTCTGGGAGGCTGTGGTTGCTGCTGCACGCAATGTTGATGGTGAACAGATCAAAACACTGACAGAATCCATGGATGGCAGGCTTTTGAGTGTCCTTGCAAAGAAAGGTGGCTATATTGGTCACTGATTTGTTTTTGTTTTGTTTTTGAATGTCAGAAATGTATATTTGTGAATGTTGAGATGTTATATTGGTTTCACTGGTAAAAATAAATAATTGAAATGGGTATATATTTGTTTTTTGTTAAGTTGCCTAATAATTATGCACAGTAATAGTCACCTGCACACACAGATATCCCCCTAAAATAGCTATAACTAAAAACAAACTAAAAACTACTTCCAAAACTATTCAGCTTTGATATTAATGAGTTTTTTGGGTTCATTGAGAACATGGTTGTTGTTCAATAATAAAATTAATCCTCAAAAATACAACTTGACTAATAATTCTGCACTCCCTGTAAAGGAGGTAGGAGTCTGTTTTATTTGTGAGATTTGTTTGTTTTATGATTCTCTGATACATGATAAATGGGTATCGCTAGGAAGCTGGCTCCTTAGTAGATATAGATATGGACAGGGCCGCCATCAGGGGGTGACAGGGGTGACTCCTTTCAGGGGACCAATGGGCCAGGGGGGCCCCATGAGGCAAGAACTAAAAAAAAAACATTTTTTTTTTTTTTTTTTTAAATTTTTGGCAGCCACCAGTGGGTACTACAGCAGAGTGCTAATTGAGCATGGAAAATGTTATTACAAGGAGTAAAGTATTAGCATTTGAGAGGATTTCTGAGTGTGCACTAAACCACTATGCACAGTGTGAGACAGACTTGGCACTTTGTTTGTACTGTTTGTGTCTGAGTCAGACGGCAGATCACTTTCATTTGCAGAGTAAGTAGGACTTACTTAGTAAATGTTTTTTATTTCTTTGTGCAATTTCGGATTGTAACTTCAGTGTGGTAGTAGTTGTATGGTGGGGCCAGGGGTCCATAACAACACGTTTTTTTAAGCAGCAGTGTATTTATGATTATTTGACAATGCTGTAGAAATTCTATATTTAAAACCATGCAGAAATGTTTCCTCCTCAATACACAAATGGTAGGTGCCATTTTGTTACATACCATCAAGCCTAAATCCTGCATTTAACCAGATCTAATGGTATGAGTACCACAGCTTATGGTTCCACTAAGACCATATAGAGTACAGCATTTTCAAAATCCATAAGTGCAGCTGACAGATGGGAACATTTGTACACTATATTTGAAGTGGTGCTCTTGGTTGGGGAAAATGGGAAAAAACAAACAAACATATGGCAACCTTTAAAAAGTACTTTTCTTCATCTAGCAATCTACCCTGATCATTAATGTACAATTTTGAATTCACATAATTATTTTTGTTTACACGTTTACAAATATGATTCTTTAAAAAGTGATCTCTCAATTTCTGCAATTTTTTTTTTTTTATCATGCATGTCACACACTGTTGATTTAGGGGATGCAAGATGCATAAATGTTTCCTCCTGTGGGTGTCTGTGTTTATGTCTTTGTGCTTTGGTTTATGTCTCTATGAGTGTATATGTATTTTTTTTCTGTGGGTCTCTCTGTGAGGGTGGGTGTGTATGTCTTTGTGCATTTTCTGTGGATGTCTGTGAGGGTGTGTGCATATGTCTTTGAGCTTTTTCTATGGGTGTCTCTGTGAGGGTGTGTGTGTGTATGTTTGCCTTTGTGTTTTTTCTCTGGATGCCTCTGTGAGGGTGGGTGTATATGTCTGTTTTCTGTGGATGTCTCTGTGTGTGTGTGTGTGTGTGTATGTATGTATGTATGTCTGTGTTTTCTGTGGATGTCTCTGTGAGGGTGTGTGTTTTCGGTGGGTGTCTCTGTGAGTGTGTGTGTATGTCTTTGTGTGTTTTCTGTGGATGTCTCAGTGAGGGTGTGTGTATGTATGTCTTTCTGTGTTTTCTGTGGTTGTCCCTCTTTGTGTGTATGTCTTTGTGCGTTTTCTGAGGCTGTCTCTGTCAGTGTTTCCTTAGGTGTATGTGCAAGTTTGAGTTTGTGTGTGTGTGTGTCCATTGTCTGTTCCTTTTTAGGACATTGTGACCTTAAAACTGATTATTCACATCTTTCTACAGACTTTGAGACCTTTACGGAAGTCACCAATCCACCATTTAACCTTTAAATTATTGTTTAGGCAGTTCAGGGCCCTTCCTTTCAGTCACTGCATGCTGTTGTCATCATTTAGTTGGCATCTTCCTTTACAAAAAACATAATTTATGTAAGAACTTACCTGATAAATTAATTTCTTTCATATTAGCAAGAGTCCATTAGCTAGTGACGTATGGAATATACATTCCTACCAGGAGGGGCAAAGTTTCCCAAACCTCAAAATGCCTACAAATACACCCCTCACCACACCCACAAATCAGTTTAACGAATAGCCAAGAAGTGGGGTGATAAGAAAAAAGTGCGAAGCATAAATATAAGGAATTGGAATAAATGTGCTTATACAAAAAATCATAACCACCACAAAAAAAGGGTGGGCCTCATGGACTCTTGCTAATATGAAAGAAATGAATTTATCAGGTAAGTTCTTACATAAATTATGTTTTCTTTCATGTAATTAGCAAGAGTCCATGAGCTAGTGACGTATGGGATAATGACTACCCAAGATGTGGATCTTCCACGCAAGAGTCACTAGAAAGGGAGGGATAAAATAAAGACAGCCAATTCCGCTGAAAAAAATCCACACCCAAAAATAAAGTTTAAATCTTATAAAGATAAAAACTGAAAATATAAGCAGAAGATTCAAACTGAAACAGCTGCCTGAAGTACTTTTCTACCAAAGACAGCTTCAGAAGAAGAAAACACATCAAAATGGTAGAATTTAGTAAAAGTATGCAAAGAAGACCAAGTTGCTGCTTTGCAAATCTGATCAACCGAAGCTTCATTCCTAAACGCCCAGGAAGTAGAAACTGACCTAGTAGAATGAGCTGTAATCCTTTGAGGCGGAGTTTTACCCGACTCGACATAAGCATGATGAATTAAAGATTTCAACCAAGATGCCAAAGAAATTGCAGAGGCCTTCTGACCTTTCCTAGAACCGGAAAAGATAACAAATGGACTAGAAGTCTTTCGGAAATTCTTAGTAGCTTCAACATAATATTTCAAAGCTCTAAATACATCCAAAGAATGCAATGATTTCTCCTTAGAATTCTTAGGATTAGGACATAATGAAGGAACCACAATTTCTCTACTAATGTTGTTGGAATTCACAACCTTAGGTAAAAATTTAAAAGAAGTTCGCAACACCGCCTTATCCTGGTGAAAAATCAGAAAAGGAGGCTCACAAGAAAGAGCAGATAATTCAGAAACTCTTCTGGCAGAAGAGATGGCCAAAAGGAGCAAAACTTTCCAAGAAAGTAATTTAATGTCCAATGAATGCATAGGTTCAAACAGAGGAGCTTGAAGAGCCCTCAGAACCAAATTCAAACTCCAAGGAGGAGAAATTGACTTAATGACAGGTTTTATACGAACCAAAGCTTGTACAAAACAATGAATATCAGGAAGATTAGCAATCTTTCTGTGAAAAAGGACAGAAAGAGCAGAGATTTGTCCTTTCAAGGAACTTGCAGACAAACCTTTATCCAAACCATCCTGAAGAAACTGTAAAATTCTCGGAATTCTAAAAGAATGCCAGCAAAAATGATGAGAAAGACACCAAGAAATATAAGTCTTCCAGACTCTATAATATATCTCCCTAGATACAGATTTACGAGCCTGTAACATAGTATTAATCACAGAGTCAGAGAAACCTCTTTGACTAAGAATCAAGCGTTCAATCTCCATACCTTTAAATTTAACGATTTGAGATCCTGATGGAAAAAAGGACCTTGCAACAGAAGGTCTGGCCTTAACGGAAGAGTCCACGGTTGGCAAGAGGCCATCCGGACAAGATCCGCATACCAAAACCTGTGAGGCCATGCTGGAGCTACCAGCAGAATAAACGAGCATTCCTTCAGAATCTTGGAGATTACTCTTGGAAGAAGAACTAGAGGCGGAAAGATATAGGCAGGATGATACTTCCAAGGAAGTGACAATGCATCCACTGCTACCGCTTGAGGATCCCTGGATCTGGACAGATACCTGGGAAGTTTCTTGTTTAGATGAGAGGCCATCAAATCTATTTCTGGAAGTCCCCACATTTGAACAATCTGAAGAAATACCTCTGGGTGAAGAGACCATTCGCCCGGATGTAACGTTTGGCGACTGAGATAATCCGCTTCCCAATTGTCTATACCTGGGATATGAACCGCAGAAACTAGACAGGAGCTGGATTCCGCCCATACCAGAATTCGAGATACTTCTTTCATAGCCAGAGGACTGTGAGTCCCTCCTTGATGATTGATGTATGCCACAGTTGTGACATTGTCTGTCTGAAAACAAATGAACGACTCTCTCTTCAGAAGAGGCCAAGACTGAAGAGCTCTGAAAATTGCACGGAGTTCCAAAATATTGATCGGTAATCTCACCTCCTGAGATTCCCAAACCCCTTGTGCTGTCAGAGACCCCCACACAGCTCCCCAACCTGTAAGACTTGCATCTGTTGAAATTACAGTCCAGGTCGGAAGAACAAAGAAGCCCCCTGAACTAAACGATGGTGATCTGTCCAACACATCAGAGAGTGTCGTACAATCGGTTTTAAAGATATTAATTGAGATATCTTTGTTTAATCCCTGCACCACTGGTTCAGCATACAGAGCTGAAGAGGCCGCATGTGAAAACGAGCAAAGGGGATCGCGTCCGATGCAGCAGTCATAAGACCTAGAATTTCCATTCATAAGGCTACCGAAGGGAATGATTGTGACTGAAGGTTTCGACAAGCTGATATCAATTTTAGACGTCTCTTGTCTGTCAAAGATAGAGTCATGGACACTGAATCTATCTGGAAACCTAAAAAGATTACCTGTGTCTGAGGAATCAATGAACTTTTTGGTAAATTGATCCTCCAACCATGATGTTGAAGAAACAACACAAGTCGATTCGTATGAGATTCTGCTAAATGTGAAGACTGAGCAAGTACCAAGATATCGTCCAAATAAGGAAATACCACAATACCCTGTTCTCTGATTACAGACAGAAGGGCACTGAGAACCTTTGTAAAAATTCTTGGAGCTGTAGCTAGGCCAAACGGCAGAGCCACAAACTGGTAATGCTTGTCTAGGAAAGAGAATCTCAGAAACTGATAGTGATCTGGATGATTCGGAATATGCAGATATGCATCCTGTAAATCTATTGTAGACATATAATGCCCTTGCTGAACAAAAGGCAGGATAGTCCTTACAGTTACCATTTTGAATGTTGGTATCCTTACATAACGATTCAATATTTTTAGATCCAGAACTGGTCTGAAGGAATTCTCCTTCTTTGGTACAATGAAGAGATTTGAATAAAACCCCAGTCCCTGTTCCAGAACTGGAACTGGCATAATTACTCCAGCCAACTCTAGATCTGAAACACATTTCAGAAATGCTTGAGCCTTCGCTGGGTTTACTGGGACACGGGATAGAAAAAATCTCTTTGCAGGAGGCCTTATCTTGAAGCCAATTCTGTACCCTTCTGAAACAATGTTCTGAATCCAAAGATTGTGAACGGAATTGATCCAAATTTCTTTGAAAAAACGTAATCTGCCCCCTACCAGCTGAGCTGGAATGAGGGCCGCACCTTCATGTGGACTTAGGAGCTGGCTTTGATTTTCTAAAAGGCTTGGATTTATTCCAGACTGGAGATGGTTTCCAAACTGATACCGCTCCTGAGGATGAAGGATCAGGTTTTTGTTCCTTGTTGTGACGAAAGGAACGAAAACGATTATTAGACCTAAATTTACCTTTAGATTTTTTATCCTGTGGTAAAAAAGTTCCTTTCCCTCCAGTAACAGTTGAGATAATAGAATCCAACTGAGAACCAAAAAATGTATTACCCTGGAAAGAAAGGGAAAGCAGAGTAGACTTAGAAGACATATCAGCATTCCAAGTTTTAAGCCATAAAGCTCTTCTAGCTAAAATAGTTAGAGACATATACCTGACATCAACTCTAATGATATCAAAGATGGCATCACAAATAAAATTATTAGCATGTTGAAGAAGAATAATAATGCTATGAGAATTATGATCTGTTACTTGTTGCGCTAAAGCTTCTAACCAAAAAGTTGAAGCTGCAGCAACATCCGCTAAAGATATAGCAGGTCTAAGAAGATTACCTGAACACAAGTAAGCTTTTCTTAGAAAGGATTCAATTTTCCTATCTAAAGGATCCTTAAAGGAAGTACCATCTGCCGTAGGAATAGTAGTATGCTTAGCAAGAGTAGAGACAGCCCCATCAACCTTAGAGATTTTGTCCCAAAACTCTAATCTGTCAGATGGCACAGGATATAATTGCTTAAAACGTTTAGAAGGAGTAAATGAATTACCCAAATTATTCCATTCCCTGGAAATTACTTCAGAAATAGCACCAGGGACAGGAAAAACTTCTGGAATAACTACAGGAGATTTAAAAACCTTATCTAAACGTTTAGATTTAGTATCAACAGGACCAGAATCCTCAATTTCTAATGCAATTAGGACTTCTTTAAGTAAAGAACGAATAAATTCCATTTTAAATAAATATGAAGATTTATCAGCATCAACCTCTGAGACAGAATCCTCTGAACCAGAAGAACCATTATCAGAATCAGAATGATGATGTTCATTTAAAAATTCATCTGAAAAATGAGAAGTTTTAAAAGACTTTTTACGTTTACTAGAAGGAGGAATAACAGACATAGCCTTCTTAATGGATTTAGAAACAAAATCTCTTATGTTATCAGGAACACTCTGAGTATTAGATGTTGACGGAACAGCAACAGGTAATGTAACAGTACTTAAGGAAATATTATCTGCATTAACAAGTTTGTCATGACAAACAGTACAAACAACAGCTGGAGGAACAGATACCATAAGTTTACAGCAGATACACTTAGCTTTGGTAGCTCCAGCACCAGGCAGCGATTTTCCAGAAGTATCTTCTGACTCAGTTTCAACGTGGGACATCTTGCAATATGTAATAGAAAAAACAACATATAAAGCAAAATTGATCAAATTCCTTAAATGACAGTTTCAGGAATGGGAAAAAAATGCCAGTGAACAAGCTTCTAGCAACCAGAAGCAATAAATAATGAGACTTAAATAATGTGGAGACAATAGTGACGCCCATATTTTTTTAGCGCCAAAAATGACGCCCACATTATTTGGCGCCTAAATGCTTTTGGCGCCAAAAATGACGCCACATCCGGAACGCCGACACTTTTGGCGCAAAAGAACGTCAAAAATTACGCAACTTCCGGCGACACGTATGACGCCGGAAACAGAAAAAAAAATTTGCGCCAAAAAAGTCCGCGCCAAGAATTACGCAATAAAATGAAGCATTTTCAGCCCCCGCGAGCCTAACAGCCCACAGGGAAAAAGTCAAATTTTAAGGTAAGAAAAAAATTGATTTATTCATATGCATTATCCCAAATATGAAACTGACTGTCTGAAATAAGGAATGTTGAACATCCTGAGTCAAGGCAAATAAATGTTTGAATACATATATTTAGAACTTTATAAAAAAAGTGCCCAACCATAGCTTAGAGTGTCACAGAAAATAAGACTTACTTACCCCAGGACACTCATCTACATGTTGTAGAAAGCCAAACCAGTACTGAAACGAGAATCAGTAGAGGTAATGGTATATATAAGAGTATATCGTCGATCTGAAAAGGGAGGTAAGAGATGAATCTCTACGACCGATAACAGAGAACCTATGAAATAGACCCCGTAGAAGGAGATCATTGAATTCAAATAGGCAATACTCTCCTCACATCCCTCTGACATTCACTGCACGCTGAGAGGAAAACCGGGCTCCAACCTGCTGCGGAGCGCATATCAACGTAGAATCTAGCACAAACTTACTTCACCACCTCCATAGGAGGCAAAGTTTGTAAAACTGATTTGTGGGTGTGGTGAGGGGTGTATTTGTAGGCATTTTGAGGTTTGGGAAACTTTGCCCCTCCTGGTAGGAATGTATATCCCATACGTCACTAGCTCATGGACTCTTGCTAATTACATGAAATAAAGATAATCAGAACTCCATATTTTGTTTTCTAAATCTCCTTTTTATTTTTTACAAAACTGTAGTCTACCTCATTACTTGTCAGGTAAATGTAATCAAGTGCTGAGTATCTGTGTCTGAGTGCGTTTGTGTGTTCCTTTACGTATCTGCTAGAGTGTCTATATGTGAATCCTTATGTGTGTGTGAGTGTGTGTGTGTTTCAGTGTATGAGTGTGTTTGTATGTTACTACCTTTACAACATTTCCAAGTTTAAATAGACACTTTAGAAAAAAGTGCATATACGTTTTTAGTCATTTGGTCAAAAATTGTACATGTCAAAGGGGGGGTGGGGGCCCTGATCAATGGTTAAGTCAGGGGCCCCAAAATTTCTAGTGGCGGCCCTGGATATGGATCAGACTGTTAAATATATAAATGGATGCCTATGTGTTTTTTCTTTTGTCTTGTATGTAAGGTATGTTGGGAAAATAAAAATTTATCAAAAAAAAAAAATTATGCTTACCTGATAAATTTATTTATTTCCGGATATGGTGAGTCCACGGCCCAACCCTTTATTTTAAGAGAGTTGTTCTTTTGACTATAACCTCAGGCACCTCTACACCTTGTGTTACTCCGTTTTCTCCATTTCCCTTCTGTTGAATGACTGGGGGTTGTGGGTAAGGGAGTGATACTTAGCAGTTTAACTGTGGTGCTCTTGGCCTCCTCCTGCTGGCCAGGAGTGATATTCCCAACAGTAATTACTCAAGCCATGGACTCACCATATCCGGAAATAAATAAATTTATCAGGTAAAAATAAATTTTGTTTTTATATGACTGACAAAACTGCATATGTCTGTGACTAATTTCATTAATAAAGTTCAGATTATTTGATTCTCTAAGCATAAACTTGTTTCCAGTGCATTTTGTTACATCATTTATTCTGGGGGTGATTGTATGTGATATACTCCATATAAAAAGCAACTGTCTAGGGGCACTTTCTCTCAGACACCCCCACTGTGGCTTTTTGTGGAAATGTCACTGTTCTTTTGCAGGTTCCTCTAACATTAGCCTTTACTTGACCTTATAGATTATTTTATGTCATCACATTCATTTGAGGAAGCTTCACTTGTGCTAATAATTTCTTGGACTTGGATTTATTTACTGACTCCAATAGTATAGTCATATTTTCTCTGGTTAATTTTATAATGTCCACCAAATGCCCCAAAATGCAGTGTTAGTTTCCATTTTTTTTTTTTTTAAAGAAAAAATTGACGGAGCTTTTACATTGCGGTTTATGGGAACTGTGTGCTCCTAGTAAATATATCTGTGTGTATGTGTGTGTATATATATATATATATATATATATATATATATATATATATATACTGTATATATATTTGTGTATATACACATATTAACATATAAATATATATGTATGTTTTCATAAACATATATATTTACACTTTGCTGCCATCGCCGCACTACTTGCCCCCTTCGCTGTGCTAGGTTCTAATGCAGTGTCTCACGGCATGAGAATGAGGCTCCCATAGGAACCTATGGAACACTCTCTTTGAGAACAATGCTTCTCAGAAATGTGAATGCAAGCTTGTGTAGCTTTCGGAGCAGGGTACTGACAAGCTGCAAGATCCCTGGCGAAACAACGCTTAGTTCTTGTCGGCATGCGAGGTATGGCCATACTGAAAAGCTGAAACTTGTGGTTTTAACAATGATCCGGTGAGCGGTGGTCTTATGTAGCTCTAGGAGGATCTAATGGGGTCTATTTATCAAAGTGTCAGCTGAAAATACGCTTGAATTCCACATCGTATTTGTCGCAAGATTGATCCGCCATAGTTATCAAAGTGCAAAGATTGTCAAATGTTGAAATTTGTGACGTAATATACGATCCCGTGATCTCAATTCAACTCAGATCAATGCTTGCGTCATTACAGATGTTTCAAATTCAGATTTGACTCTATTTGAACCTTTTCCAAATTTATCAAACATTTAACAGGTACGTGTATTCCGACGCAGTATTCCGACACAGTATGTTTGATGCTGCAAGAGAATTAAGTATGATACATAATAAAAGTAAATTAGAAACTTTATTAAAATTTTATTCTAAATCAAACAATATTATTGCTCCACATTTGGTGCACTAGTAGATATAGGGATACAAATGAAAAATACATTACTACTTATGGATTATGCTACAAATTTGTCTCTCATTACAAAGCAAGGGGACAAACTAATAGATATAGAGATATAAATGAAATAAATACACAACATAAAGTAGCTAACTTCCTTTTTATTTTTCATGATAAATCTATGTGCACCATGTTTAAGCCATGTAATACAAGTCACACTCCCCACTTTGCACCAATTTTGACGCAACACTTTTTGCAGCAAACTCCTAAACAACCCACACACTGGTGATTTTTTTCATTTTTAATATTCTTTTATTGAGGTTATTCGAAGTAACAATACATACATAAACCGCCATGAAACACAAAAAAAGAAGAAAACCATAATTTTCAATTGATTAACAGAATATATAATATGAGCATAGCAAGAGTAGTCATGTGCAACATTATGGCCCATTGAAACCTCTGTTTTACTTTATTCTAAACATGAAATCTTTATTTGCTAAAGTATGCTCTTCTTATCAAAAGGGATCTTAGACCCTAGATAGGCTGGAGTAGGAAGCTAGAGCTATGCTGATATAGAGCAATGATATAGGGATATGATAGAGTACAGAATAACAATATAAGGGGACCCCTCAGGTCCCTTTTATGACAAAGGGAATAACATATTGTGACTTGAGTGTATCAGTGGGTGAGCACCTCTTGTAGTAAAGTACAATGGCTAATATATGACATATCTATATAATAACTATAATTGTTCTAACCTATAAGGGATGAATACTTAACGTTTAGCAGTCTTATTTGTTGGCACCCAATTGCATAAACTGTGCTAGGATTAGTTAATTAACCTTATATATGGTTATACCCGGGAACTGGATGTATGGAGGACAGGGGAGTGAAGAAAGTGAAAGGGGACTACTACCTAGATATCCTCTAATAATATTAGTGGCTAAAACATGCTAGAGAAGTAGCTAATGTTCTATTAGAACCTGATGTGCAGAGCTTGTCACAGATTCAGTAATGGCTTATTCTGAAGTAGTAAAGTCTTGTGTGTGGCAAACTGAGTAAATATTGCATAATAATAAAGTGTATCATAAAAACTGATATAACTATCTGTGGACATGGCTTAGGAAAAAGGTTAACCCAAAAATGTGCAGGTTACAATAGATCAGTATTGAATCGGAGAAAAGCAAGAAGAACTGCAAAACATTAGTGTATGCATGGTGAGTTTGAGACTAGAGTCCAATAAAAGGGATAAAAAATTGGGATTCACAGCACTATAAGCCTCAATAAAAGTCAAACATACGATCGGGACTAGGTGTGTTTCAAGGAGTGTTAGGTCGTCAAAGTCTCACCCCACTCCTATTGAATTAGTGGGACTTGAGCCCTTCATGTATGTTTTCGTAAAATCAGTCGCGTTTGCCGTTTGTAAGGCCCTAGGACCCAGGGTGTTCCAAAATCCCGCCAAATGAAGGCCCCGCAACCCCTCTGAATTAGGCAAAGATCTCTCAGCTATCGGGCTACAAAGCAGGACAGCCATAATGATAGCTCCGTTCCGGGCTGCAGTATTTGTACTCCACAGCTCGTCTGGGGTAGCCGGTTGATCCGATGCAAAATGGCAGGGTAAGTTGTAGTAGTTCCTGTCCCCCCACAAAGACTCCAAGGCAAAGTCCCCATCACCTGGCCAAATACGGGAGATTAGTTGAGCATCAGTTAGTTGATCTATGTATATGGAAGGTACAGCAGCTCTCCTATTTTGTGGGCCGCTTAGTGATAAGGAAGTTATATCTGTGCCATCACGGTCATACTCTGAAGGGGGATCTTTGACTGCAGGCGTGGGTAACCCTGAGATCCCACCTCTGACAACCATACCTCTGTTGCTCTTGAGACGTTCCTCTGCAGGTGAGGTGTGCTGTACTGCTGCTACTACAGCTAGCTGGGTGCCTGGCAGTGTAGGGAGGTTCAGGTCCGTAACTTTAGTTGAGGGATTCTCACGATCTCCATATTGCATAAGTTACATCAAGTCATCAAAGCTATGATCTATCTGTTGCTCAAGATTACCAGGAAGGGTGCACAGTGCTCCAATGAATTCCTCCCTACTTAGCTTAGCCATACTGAACCGTTTTACCCCTGTTCAGAGAGGGGGGGTGTTAATGAAAATAGTAGGCTTACTTCTGGCGTGTCTTCTGCTTAGCTCCGGTCTGGAAAGTGAGACGCCCAGAAATGTTTATATGGATCCGCTCAGTTAGGAGCTATGGAACTCAGGAAAGGTCCGTGGATGAAATATTCTGTAAGATTTGAGTGATATTTGATCAAATATTAATTTCACTTCCAGAGCTATCGGAAGATGCGACTGATCATGGCCGCGGCTAGTCATGCCCCCCACTAGTGAATTTTTCAACCACTTTTGTTTGGAATATGCATAATCACATGATTTATGACCATCAGCCAATATGATTCTAATATACAATTTTAAACTATCACTAATGAATCAAAATGCTTGATACTTGTGTCATTAATCACTCATCAGAACTTGTAAGTGTAATTTGTTACATTGTGTATTATACTTTTAAAGTATGTATATGTGAATTTAGAATAAAGATAAACATTGATGCTGACATTAGGACACACAGTGTAATATTTTAGACAAGGATTTTAAAATTCGAATTGATGTTTGATTCATATAATCTTAAAATAATAGCTCAAAGGGATAGCCCACCTAATATTAAACTGTCATGGATTCAGATACAGCAGAAATTAAAATCACCTCTTTACTGTCATGCTATTTTCAGTGTATTTCTTCCTCTCTCTTGATTTTCTTTTTTCAGTAAGAAATGTCATCTTATATGCCAGCCCATTTTATAAACACCTGTGAAGGGGTGGTTTTTAAAACTAGATTGCAATCAGGAGGGGTTACACGGTACAGAGAGAAAACTGGCCCAGCTCTTAAATATCATTGATTGCAAATAATACCTATGTATACCTGATTTCATATAGTGATATAAATAAACACAGAGATATGAAAGACAACATTGTTTAGAAAAAAAAAAGGAATTTAGGGACATGTAAATATGTTTGAAAATATTTCTGACATAAAAAAACATATATATATATATATATATATATATATTTACATTTATATACAGGTTGTGCTCATAAGTTTACATACCCTGGCAGAATTTATGATTTCTTGAGAATATGAATGATAACACAAAAACTTTTCTTTCACTCATGGTTAGTGTTTGGCAGAAGCCATTTATTATCAATCAACTGTGTTTACTCTTTTTAAATCATAATGTCAACAGAAACTGCCCAAATGAAACCTGATCAAAAGTTTACATATCCTTGGTGATTTTGGCCTGATAATATGCACACAAGTTGACACAAAGGGGTTTGAATGGCTATTAAAGGTAAC